>NC_062289.1:90069729-90372760 GCF_902655055.1 Lutra lutra
TAATAATAGTAGAATCATCACTAAAACTTACTACGAAGCTAATAAGTACAGTACTAATAAGTTTATAAGAAGTCTCAGATTTCTTAACACTGAAACAAAAGACTGACAGTTGTCACTTCCTTTTGGGAAGAAGAGAAATAGAGCACTTCACTAGACTGGGAGATTCATGAGGTTGAGGCGGACAGCTGGGTGCAGAAGAGTATAAGTAAGGGGTTCAAGCCAAAGCCACTCATGTCAATCCGTGAACAACGTACCTTTCTTGTCCATCCTGCGAGGACTGAGAGGAGCTCTGCCCAGGCTCAGTGTCTCCACCACAGCCCATGTTCCCTTGCATTCTGTCTGCGGAACTGACCCCAGTGCTGGGGTTCTGCCCTCCAACACTAGCACTGAACCCTGAAGAAGAGGTAGTGCTGGTCTGGTTAACAACGGCAGCAGGGGCAGAGGACGAGACGGGTGGCACAGAGGAACCAGATGCGGAGCTACTTGCCGAGGGGTTCCCAGAAGTGCTGTTAGAGGTGGGATTGAATGCACTGCCAGCCGAGGGCGCTGCTGATCCTGAATTTGAAGCTAGTGGCCCTGCGTTCCCAGGTGTAGCTTGTCCCTGTGCTGCTGCTGGTGGGGACTGGTACTTAGGTGGTATCAACAGGCTGCTGTCGAGCTGCAGAGTGGCTAGATAAGGTGCTGAAAGAGGACATGCAGAGAGGTGACATCAGTGATGTTCTGCAGTGTTGGACTGGATCAGAAATTCAGAATGGCCTCTTTTTTAAAAAATGATGCTTTCAGGCAGCAGTACTCTGATTATGACACCCAAAATGCTATCTCCACACCTGAATATATGCTTATATATTCTGCAAACATGGAAATGAACCTGAAGCTACTTATTATAAATTCTGGTGAAGAGGCTTTTTAGAAAAAAAAAAAGTGAGAGAGAGAGAGAGAAAATTAATCCCTCTAACACTTTCCTTTCAGACTGATCCTCTGGGCCTTCACTGACAACTGAGAGGCCACGTACTCTCTAGCCACCACGGTACCCCATGCTCCTCTGTGTACTGAACTTTAAAGCTTCCAAGATCCTCTTGGGAACATCAGTTAAATTTAAGCAGTTAATACCAGGTCCTGCTGCTAAGTTTTCAAAATGTGGAGTAAATTAGATATGACTTCTTTAGGCAACTTTAAATTGCTTTTAAAGAATGTGTGTGCACATAAAAATTAGCATTTAATGACCTAGAACGCAGAAATTAGACCTAAATAAATACAGTAATGGAACACTAACATTACCTGAGACAAAAGTAGCATAATGCTGCTTCCCAAGGGGGACAATTTGCTATTTTACTTCTCAGATTCTACTTGGCCAAATAAATTCCATTTACCTAGGTGATGGCGGCAAACTTGCGCAATAAAGTTTGAGTCTGGAATGATTGTCATTCTCCTCACTGCTCCACGGCTGGTTGAACACTCGCTCACAAGCTCGTCAGTCAGCTTCTGTGCCACGGTCTTTCCCACGCGCATGATCCCATCTCTTAGCACTTGCAGATGGGCTTGTGCTGCCCAAGCCTACACATCTGATACCACAAGCAAGACCAGTACTTACAACAGGAACCACTCCTGTCGTTAGCGGGAGAATTCTTATCATACGCATCGAAGTATTTTGCTTTCTTTTAGCATTGACACGAACAACCAAACCAACATTAGACACTCCTTTCTGGTAATTATAATTATGCTGAGACTATCTGTCTCTCTAAAACCTGGCCTAGACCCTCTAAAGAAAAATAAATGTCTCTTCACCCCAGCCAATTCCTCCCACACAAGGGAAGTTTGCTGAGCACTACCTGATGCTAATGTTATGGTCCTTATGATTTAATAGTATTACACATCCATGAGCGAGGCACTGTATAGAAATTACTGTACCTAACGGTTCCTTTAGGGGCTTAACTGATGTCATTACCTCGTATGTTAGCATCTCCTCACTTCTTTGTAGCAACACGTAAGTTTACTATTTCACGTGTGCCCATCCACTTCTAGATAGTGAATGTTCTGTTATGAAATATTTTAGAAATTCAACTTGGCAACTTCTTTAACAAACACTCTTGTGATGTTTATAATATGCCTGTAACAGTTCTTCATAAATACTAATTTTATTTAATCTTGCCAAAAATAAAGATATTAGAGTATAAGATACAAAGAATTTGATGTATATACACTTTGGCAGAAAAAATGTGGCACTTAACCTTAAAGATACTCATGATTCCAATTTTTCAAAAGTAACAGTAATTTATGTACTAAATATATAAAATGATTCACCAGCTTTTATATTATTACGGTTATTACATTATTAATCTGTATTAAAGTTCTAGTATTAAGAAGAATGCAGTGCTAAATACACAACAGGGACATGATTATTAAAAGATAAACTTATCTTTTGGTTCAAAAATCTTCAAGCTAAACATTTTTATACTGTTTTCGAGACCCCCCACCCCCGCCAGCACCAAGAAGGGATGAGCTTTCTTTCTGTAAAGGTCATCCTCTGAACAGCCAGAACACCCGCTGGTAAGCAACGGTTTTCAACTCGAGCACATACATGAGGAAAGAACAGCTGATGGAATTGTAAGACGTGTGGGAAGGCTGGCAGAGCAGTCTTCTAAATCTAACAAAATGTAAAGCCAAGGGAAAGCAATTTACTCCCAGGAAAACTTGCCAATTTAATTCTCTCCTTTATCCTCCAACCACTCGCAAATTGTCTTGAGATCTACCTTGAAGATACTTGTTCTTTAAGATTTAGTCACAGCTGGAAACAATCTGAGGACTCATGTTCCAAAAACAATCTTCTTATCATTCTTACCTCATATACAGCGCTCAAGTCCCTGAAGAAAGTTTTGGCTCCTTCGAGCAAGGCCTCATTTTCTGGACACACCACAATATAGGCAACATCACGGTGGCCCCCATATGGGTCCAACCAATAGCCTCTCCCAAAATGGCAAAGAGAATGGTGAGATGGTGAGGAAGTCTTTGTCACAGCCTACCAGCAGAGTGGGAATGGGCAATGGCTCAGGAGACTCTTCTGAACCTGTAACAATAAGGCAGTTAGGATGGTGCTTAAAAGTCCATTTCCTATAACCTGGACAACTCAGAAGTTCTTGCTGCATTAGTCTTAATTCTGGCATCAGAAATTTCTTGTAGGTTGACAGGATCACTCTCAAAAGTACTCTCAAATCCCCTAATTACATGGCCCCGATGAAGACCTTATATCAATGAGTCAGAACGCACTTAGATAGGTCCAATAAGGGCAGATTAGAAAAGGTAAAGTTAGTTTTCCAAGCAGCATTATACCATTTCCTTTAAATTAAGCCTTAAAATCCTGACTAGGAAGAACTAGTTCAGAAGTTCATCCAGATGAAAATACAACGAGGATCAGGAAGATGAGGAGAATCTAATGAATACTCCAAATATTATTTTCCTCATTGACCTAGATTCTACCAAGGATGCTTAGAGAAAAGTTAACTCCAAACTGACTTTAGGGAAGAAAAGATTATAAAGATTAAAGATTAAGATAAAGATTGAAGATTAATTTATAAAATTATAAAACTTAATAGTCATGAAGAGGATTCCATTTTGTCAGTGAAGCTAGGACTGGACAGTAATCAAAACTGGAAGAATTATGGAAGAATTATGGAAGAATTGAAACAGGGAAGAGATTCTACCATAGGTTCCCCGTCCTGCCATTTTGTGGAACTGCTGCCAGGTTAGCGGTCCCTGCACGTGCTGGATGTTCTCCCAGGTCCTGCCCGTGCGCTTCTTTTGGATGGCATCTTGGAGAAAGGGCTGCAGCGACAACAGCATGCGGACCACATCCTGGGAGGAGAGCATGCTGATGTCTAGCACTGCAAGAGAAAGGAAATGAAAAGGAAAAGAAATTATACAGGGGGACTGGCATTCTCCTCTTTCCTGCCATCCTGCTAGACCTCAGTTATAGGCCATGACAAAAGACATTACTGGCGGTAGATTCTATTTTCAGTATATTCTAAAATGCTTGACTTACCAGTCAAAAGATTATTTTATTATTACAAAGTAATTTATAATTTACTATGGGAAATAATAAAAGGAGAAATAGATCACTCTGTATATAAGAGGTTAACTATAGAATTGTTCAGAAGTAAAAAGATGGGTAGGCCTGAATTTAAAATCACACAGACCTGTTTCCATAGGGAAAGAGAGCTATAAAAGTTTCTTATCATTATATTACTTTTATTTATAAACAGCAATGTTTTGAAAGTATGATCAGTGTATGTTGGGGGGACTTAAATAAAAGCTCTTAAAAACTGTTAAAAATGCTCTTAATGTAAAATGTTTTCACAAAATACAAAGGGCACAGAGAGAAAGACAACTTTCCATGCAGGCAGAGGCATAAGAAAACATGGCAAAAGCAACGACAGGACTGAAAGTCATCTGTCCACAGAGGAAGGTGGGATTCATGGTTTCAGAAGAAATATTCTTCCTACTGAGGAGGGGCCCTCAACATAGAACCTGAAAAACCTCTCAGATTCTATGCAAAACTGTGCACGCATGAACATATGCTTATTTCCCAGGGATAAAGGTCCATAAACGCTCATCAAATTCTCAAAAAGATCTGAAGAAAGAGCTAATGACGTGTGAGGTGATCAGCTGCATACCTAAAGGCCCTTCCTTACTCTTTCTTTTCTAGCTCACTGGGAAAGGGGCACAGATGGAAATCGAAGATTTATCTACCAACTAAACCTGAAACACAGGATGCTTAAGACATCTCTAGGTGTATCCCTAAACCAAACAAATTGCTAATCTAAATTTGCAGCCTCTTGGGAAAAAACTGGGAGACATGGCAAGCCGCAGGCCACATTCCTGCACAAGCAGCAAGCCAGAGCGAAGGCTCAGCGCCCCCTTCAGATGGCTCTCCTCACTCAGCTCTGCTGCCTGCCTGAGAAGGAAGCAGTGATCGACTTTATCTTCTTAAAGAAAAAAGTACTTCTTGGACCCATGGCTCTATCAGAAGTTGAAGAATGACACACAAAGAGAACCACCGGTTAGAGAAAAATAAAAGCAGACATCATTCTTTGTGGATACTCGTGTGCACACAGAAAAGAACGTGTGTACTGACAGACACAGCGAGGGCACTGCCGTTGGCAAATCTGGCTCCAGCATCATTCATTTACATTATCTGTCTGGTACTGTTAAGCTTGTGACTTTGGAACCCACACCTCCTCTGCAATAAAACTCCGCTTCTTCATATCCAAAGATGACAGGACTGATCCACCCACACAGCGCTTTTCTGTCTGAAGGCTACTATCTGGCAAAAGGAACCACCCGAGATAATCACCCACATTTCTTTAGGGGAAAGACTGTACTTTCTTTAATTCATTTAATTCATAAATGCATCCAGCATAGATTAATTAGAGGCCTGCTAAGTACAATGCACTGTGCTCAAACCCAAGTGGTTACAGAAATGAGCATAACCCTTGAATACTTCCTTACAAGTCTCCACCTCCGAGAAGTCTCCTGACTTGGCTACTCAGAAAATGCCTACTCATTCCCTACTCCACTGATCTCTGTCCTCTGAACATACTTTCTCCTTCCAGATTTCCAAACCGTATTTAAGAAGCTTATATAACCTTTCCCCTACAGGCTGAGAGTTGTTTAGAACAAGGTCCACGTTTCATTCACGTAAGCAACCACTCCAGCCCAGCCTGTTCCCACCTCTCTACAGACGCAGCTCCTCACCATGGTCAAAAGATATGTTTAATCCTCTTCTTAAAAGCTCAGCTGGACTTTAATGCTTCTTGACCACTCACTCGTCTCTTTCTTGAAACTTGGTTACATTGCAGAGTTCAGCGAAGCTCTGTCCCAAGCCCTCTTGTCGGTCTGGGTTTCCTCCTCATCGGTGAGCATTCTTCCTCCTCTGTGCCCTGGACTTGAGTATCTACAAGTCAGCTACTCACTTTCCCCTGAGCTGTAGGCCTGGGAAGTCCCAAGTATCTACTTGACACCTCTACCTGGGTATCTCAGAACAGATCTTTAAAATTTCCCAAACTCAACTTAGGAGCTTACTCCCCGGACCTGGTCTTCTTCCAGGGCACTGATCTTTTTTTTTTTTTTTCTTTGTCAGAGAGAGAGGGAGAGAGAGCGAGCACAGGCAGACAGAATGGCAGGCAGAGGGAAGAAGCAGGCTCCCTGACGAACAAGGAGCCCGATGCGGGACTCGATCCCAGGACGCTGGGATCATGACCTGAGCCGAAGGCAGCTGCTTAACCAACTGAGCCACCCAGGCGTCCCAGGGCACTGATCTTTGAACGACATCACCATCTGTCCAGGTACACAAGTCACAAGCCCAGGTGTCTTTCTTACCAATCCCGCTCTCTCAGACCGCTAAAATCCAACCCACTACCAAGTCCTGCAGTCCAACCACTTCCTCAACATCCCTCGAATGTTTCCGCTTCTTTTCCATCTCCTTTGCTAAGACAAGAAACCAAGTTATTCTTTCTTATTTGAGCCGCTGCACTAACCCTCTCATCTTCCACCATTCCTGCCACTTCCAAATCCACAGCCTGCACTGCAGTCGGAGCTTGTCTGTTTCTTAACTACACAAATCAGAGGGCAATGCCTCTTCATGAACCCATCATGTTAGGGCTCTTGGGATAAAGACCTCAGCCCCAACAGGTCTCAACGGCTCTCGGGAACCTAGCCAGCTCAAGCTCCCTTCAGCTTCTTTCAAGATGTATTATTTAAGGGGGGTGAGGGGCCAGGGAGGAGAGTGGGGAAGAGGAGAGAATTTCAAGAAAATTCCCCACTGGGCGCAGAGCCTAACTTAGGGCTCAATCTCATGACCGTGAAATTGTATCCTGAGCCAAAATCAAGAGTCAGATTCTTAACCAACTGAACCACCCAGGCACCATCCCACATTAAAAATAAAATAAAATAAAGATTTATTATTTGAGATAGAGAGTCCTTCAGCTCTTTGAAAGCCCCAAGCTCTATGTAACTCTGGGCCCTCCCTCTTGCTGCTCTTTCTGCCTGGGACACAATTCCTTGCTCTCCACCTTCTTTAGCCAGTATTCTGTACTTGGCACTGAAATCTAATGTTTCTACTTACTCAAAGAGTAGAAGAAGGCTGACCTACTGCTCTTCTAGGCTGACCCCCAGCCTAGGAAGGCCCTCCCACCCCACACCTTCATCACTTATAATGGTTTCTAATACTATGCTTATCTGTGTAATTATTTGATTAATCTGATGTCCATCTTCCAGAACAGATTAGAAAGTGCTCAGAGAGGTGTCCTGTCTCTTTCAGTTACTTTACCCCCGGGGATGCATCACAGCATAGACAGTGAATGAATAAGTGAAGGGAACAGCAAGTTGCAGGGCTCACTTAGAGCCTCAACATCACAGACATTTGTCAGCTGGAGCTTTTAATAATGGCAGTGACGTGCCTCAGGAACCACAACACAAAGCCAACTGCAATCATTGTTACAAGAAATGCAAAACACTGGAAAAGCAAAGGAAGGAGAAAATGCTCTGTAAATGGGAAGAAGGCTCCACGGGAGAAGTATTACAGACAACCGAGTTAGAACACACGAGGTGTGCTGACTATTCGTCTGTGTATTCGCAACGATGCTGGTATATAGCAGTCAGTTTGCCATGGAACTGCCCACAGGAATCATATGAGAGGAAGTTTTCACAAAATAATGAGTCTCCTCAAAAGGTGTGTCAGTATAAAACACTGCTCTATTCCTTAAATTCAGGAAGGTTGTCCACAGAGCTCTTAACTTTAGTTTTGTATTTTTTTTTTTTTAAAGAGAAATGAAATTGAAAATTCTGTCCTTTATAATTTACCATCATACCAAGATCATTTTCAAAGTCAATGCGTATTCTGGGAAACCTACCGTTGCTATGAGGCCAAGAGTGCACAGTGGCACTTCTCACCAGAGCTTCATCCACTTTTCCACCCGTGGGATTATCCACATACTGTCGGCCCTGCTCCAAGGCATTAAAGCATTCCGTCCAGTAATCATTATTATCTGCTTGCACCCGGTCGTAACTCCAGCTTACACAGGGAAGAGTCTGGCGACTGTTAGAGGAAATGTAGTCCAGGAACTAAGTGACGCAAAAGGTTGTGTGTGTTGATTCTGGAGGAGGAGGAGAAGGCTTATAGGTGGCTCCTGGGACTTTCGGGCTCCCTCCATCTGAGGAAGGAAGGTAGGTCTGACACATCATTAAACGCCTCTCCGCAGCCTGACCAATATCAGAATTCTTCCCAAAATATCCAACTCATCTTCCAGGAAGAGTCCTGAATTGTAGCCAAGCTTGCGATTCATAATCGCACTAAACCCACAGGTACAGCGATACTGGTCCTCGTTGGAAGAATCGGGGATGTAAAGCCCAACGTCCGCCCCTTTGATGTTCATGTTGCAGGCACAGATGCAACAGCTGTCAAAGTTCCTGTCTTTAAAGATATTCATCACAGAATCGGAGAGAATCAAGGTGACGTAGAGACTGTGGGCTTCAGGAATTGGCTGCATGGTGGCAGGCTCCACAGAGTTAAGGGGCCGCGTGGTAGAGGGGGTAGAGGCTGGTGACCCCTGATCGGTGCTATCGTATTAACCGACCCTTGACCACTGGCAGTGCCCCCACCTCTGGGAGTTCTTGGGGTCCTGGGGGTTCGTGGTGTGGGGACAGAGAAGCGAGGGGTTGCTGGAGATGGCAAAACTCCTGCTCCACTGTTGCTGGCTGGGCAGCGCTGTTCAACGTCACTGGCTGTGTTCATCTGTGGTGTATTCAGATAGTCCGGATCTGCTAGACTCCCGACACTAGGCACGTTACTGCAACAGACAGTACCAAGTGAGAACAGGTGCATGTCACAGACATAATTACCCCACCTGGCCCGTGCATTTTTTTTTTTTTAAGATTTTATTTATTTATTTATTTGACTGCCAGAGATCATAAGCAGGATCCCCGCTAAGCAGAGAGCCTGATGAGGGGCTCGATCCCAAGACCCTGAGATCATGACCTGAGCCAAAGGCAGAGGTTTAACCCATTGAGCCACCCAGGTACCCCCGGCCTGTGCATTTCTTATCATTTATGCATGCTTTCACTAGGTATATTCCATTTTTCCTTAAAAAGAAAAAAAAAAGGATTCAAAGGAGTCAATAAAAGTGATGGGAAAGCAAGCAAGGTATGAAGAATAATATACCATACACCAAGAATAATACATCATTTTCCTTCTACTAAAGCAATCTCCATCTTAATCTTTCAAGGGAACTTTACTGTTTTTACAAGAAAACATGGTGCCTGGGTTTGGTCAATGTAGTTTTGAAAACTGTACGATTAAGTGGGACTTAACACGTGAGTTCAGATGCTAAATCGACTAGAAAACCACAGGATAAAATTTCCATCTAATTTGCAATTACATTTTTGTCACTTTGTAAAATTAAAGTCTGCTGAGTGTACTTATCCTCCGAGATCATAATCCATACATGATTCTAAAGCAGTTATAATCAAACAAATAGGAACATTTGCCATTTTTCTAATTTTCAAAGCACAGTCCTATCTAGGCTTGCATTTTTATAGTACTGAATGACCATAAAGGAATCCAACTGTAGGAAACCCACTGGCCAGTACTACACTACAATTAATACCGGTATCACATATGTAGCTAGGAGGCCTTAGTATTAATTAGATGAATTGCGCAGTACACATACTGTATCATAGCTTCCAAACTTCTAACAGATTTCTGTGGGGTGTGGGCAACTTCAGTTCATTTTAATCTTCAATACGCTATGTATTACCTACAGCACAATTATTCTAGTTCCCAGAGACTGATCACACACTGTGTTATCTATTTTTTCATAAGCAGTGACTTCTTTTTAGAATAGTCACACAGAAAACAAAAACGGTTTCTACAATGTTCTGCTGTTTTAGTATTGTAAAAGACTTTTTATATACATTCTTAGAAGTACATGTAAAAAAAGCAAATGAGACCATTCTCTCCCAATTAGAAGTTATCAAAAGAAGAGATTTCATCTACTGCTATATTTTTTTGAAATCTATTAATACTGTACTTAAACTATGTTCTTCCAATAAATGACACATTCATTCACTTACAATGTGAAAGAAGAATGTCATAAAGTGACGACTCTTCGAATGATTTTCTTGTGATCTTTAATGAGCTATGCCTAAACCACCAGCTTAAAAAGTCCACATCCAGCATTACAAAGAAACTAACTCTGAAGCACAGTGGTATCTTGAATGCAGATAAAAAATTGACCTAGAAACCTTGATTAGCAATCACTGCTATCTCAGAGACCAAAATAATAAGCGTGTAATAATGATCTTTACTCTAATTGGACTCCTTTCAATTCTTCTGTTTGACAAACCCTAAATTATTATACAGTTCAGATCAGAAGAACTATGACTACTAACTGAAAACCTAATAATTAAATTGCTCCCTAGGTAGTAAGAATGGTTTAGCTTGTATATGGAAAAAAACCTGATTTTTCCCATTCAATAAAAAATGAACTGAGTACCCACACTATACTAGATGCTGGGCATTCAACAGTGAAAAAGGGGATGAGAAGGCAGCTCACAGCAAGTATGACAGGTGTCAAGCAAGTGAGCGCACATGTCTGAGTGTGACGAGGGGTGGCCAGGTGATGGAGACCCCAGCAGAAGGAACTGACGTAGTCTAGAACTGTGTTGTCCAATAGGGCTATCACTAGCCCTATGTGCTAAATTTAAATGAACTTAAATAAAACTACAAATTCATTTCAAGAGGTGCACAGCTACAAGCTCAGGGCAGGGGATGCCGTATTGGAAGGTGCTGATATAAAACACTTCCTTCATCAACAATAGCTCTTAACAGTGCCAACTGAGAATACCAAGGATCTCTGGGATGGCAAAGGATAGATTTAATATACCTAAACAATGATCTGAATTATTGATTATTTAAACTATCATACAGCAAAGAGCTGCATGTCACTCTTTTGAGGAGTCTGTGTGTATAAGAAATTCAACCGTCGATGGGTTCCTGGTGCTGCTGCCCTGGATGAGAATGGGGGTGGCAACCCTTCTGGGTCCGTGAGCCCCGCTGGACTAGATCAGTCCCACTTACAGAAGCTCCAGCATGACTGGAGCACGGCAGCTGAAAACAAGCCAGCGACCACCACACCAGGGTACTTCTGAGCACGCTCTTGCCCCCTGATGATGAGATGTTATTGCCACAATACCTCCACAGCCGCTGGAACCTTTCAAAAATCGTGTGGGGAAGTCAGGCAGGATTATCCCAATTTTAAAGACGGGAAGACTCAGGTAAGCTGGTCATTTAAGGTCATACAGAGGAGTAAACAAAAAAGGCAGGAATGGAGTCCTCTGACAGCACAGTTCTACCTTCCTAAGTCTGGGTCTTTTATCCTACATTTCTGTCACCGTTTTTCACATTCTGACGCTGACTTTACATACATACACATAAAGCCTCTTAAGACATTAAAGCTGGTGTCATCAAGATGGTTTTCTGTGATGTCAAAAAATACAGCCCACAGGCTGGATCTGGAATTGTCTTATCTTATTGGCTCCTAAAATGTAACTCTGCATTAACTACCAACATTTTTTAAAAGGAGATTTACATAAAAATGCAGATCACCAGTCTCCCACATTCCTGCCTGAACAATGCACTGTAACCGGATAGCACACGGTCCCTTTAAATGAGGCATACTCTTAGACGCCTCCGCCTTCAGCTCAGGTCAAGATCCTAGGGTCCTCAGATGGGAGTCCTGCAACAGGCTCCCTGCTCCACAGGGAATCGGCTTCTCCTCTGTGCCCCACTCCCCATCTCTCATGAATAAATAAAAATTTTAAAGAAAAAATAAATAAATAAATAAATGAGGCATATTTTAACAGTTCCATCAAAGACGCTGCTCTCTCCTACTGCCCCTCAGGATTGACAGTGACCATCAGGAATGCCAAGACTTTTGTTTCACCCCACGCAGGGCATCCACACATTGTTTACCTGGTCCTGACAGAAATTGAGTTTATGGCCTTGTATTTTAAAGCATTTATTTTTTTCAAGAAATTACTAATCCTAGGGGAACGGAATCTACACTGTTGACAGACTACTGTTTTTTTGACCGAGTGAAATGTGCTCAAGCGACAATATACACCCCCTTCTCCTTCCTCCGTGTCATACCAGCCCTGTTGATGCTTTCTTATATGACATGGGGTCAGCGTCAGAGAAAAGTGTCCATGCTAACACTTCATTTTAAAGTGCTTGAAGTAAGCACATTTGGAATCACCAATCTGTATAAATCAAATACTTACCACCATTATCCAAATAATATTACCAACTCCAATCTAGTGTTTGACTCTGCGGTCGACAGGGATCTGATACTGAATGAGCATGCACACCATGGTTCTCTACCCAAATAACCTTAATTTATCCATGTACATAACATTTAGTTAGAAAACATGCACATTTTCAACACAAAATAATGTGCACAAAAACATGAATGGCCGAAAAGGGGGAAGTTTCCAATGATATGCTGATGTCATCATTTAAGTAATATTTAGTTAAGATCAAAACCACATTTCACAGGGCGAGTAACATAATGCAGTCCTGCACATACTTGTAGCCATCTCGACTGAAAATGGCTGCAGGCGGCATGGGGCAGTTGTTCGATTTTAGGAGGGATCGCCCACGAAGGCCGAAACAAACAGGCATCAGGTATCTTCAGAGGTAGCAGGCACTGGCTCGGCAACATCTTCAGCGGAGCAAACGTGGAGGACCCCACGAAAGGCTGGAAGGTCGGGAGCTTTGTGCACATATGAGAAGTCCTGGGACAACAAAAGGGGGGGCGGTGATAATGCCGGTGAACAACTTAGGACATACCACAACAATAACAGAAATGACTGCAAGTCCGTATTTTTCTCATCTAATCAGCAGAAATGCTAATACCAACATTTTAAATTATCAAGACACTATAATTAAAATACCAAGCAAGGTACCTCATGATCCAATTCAGAGGATTGTTAGAACTTAGGTATAGTGGCATATAAATAGTATTTTGAGGAAAATGTACATGAATCTGCTTGAAAACCACCCTGGCTCGATAAAATTCATATACTGGCAATTACCTTTACTTCCTCTGGTTTAGGACTTCCTAATCCATCTTCTACTTCCATTTTGAATTCAGTGAGCTGTGTTGAAACCATACTGACCATAGGGCTCTCCATCATGCCTAATGCTGTCACTGTCTCTGAACTGATTCCATCTTTATAATTCATTACAGGAGAAAATGCAGGGTGCTGTTCCAAGGAAGGAGGAGTGGGGAACATCCTTTGCAAGTCTGCAACTGCTAAAAGAGAAGAAAGAGGAGAGAAAAGAAGAGAAGAGAAGAACAGACAACAATATTTATTTTAACAGGTAGGATTTCTAAACAATCCCAGTTCGTAGGCAGGCACCCTACCTGTCATTAGAAATAATGCTAACTGAATGGTTATATCAGTTACACAACAGAATATTAAGAATGGAAGTCTCTAAGAAGGCCATCAGCAGAAAATTATCCTTTTCTGGAACTTTACCACTATCCCCTTGATGCTTTATGATTTGGCTTCACATTAATTAAGTGAACGAAGTCTACGTAATATATTTTTCTTCTAACAAATGATTGCCTGAAGAGTATAAGAAGATGAGAATAAGTAGAAGCTGGGAGAAATTAGATGGAATAACTTTATTAATAAAGTTCTATCTCTGCTTACAAATATGTATGAAATATTTCAGAATTATATAAGACATGCTATAGCAAATTTTACATGGAAAATTCACCAGGCAGTTCTACTACAGAAAATAAAAATTGATTAGAGCTAGAATGGTGGTTTAGATGTAGTAGGATTACTTAGCTAGTTTGAAAAAATCTACCACACTCACTTCTCTTCAGGGAAATGATTCCATATTGACATTAAATGCTATCCATATTGATATTAAAATAAAACTTCACAGTTAGGTTAATAATCCTACCTAGAACCAGAAGACAATTTATTAAAAATCCAGCTAGTAAAAAAAGTATCATTTAAAAAATAGTTAAAACAGGGATCCTCAATCCTTTTTTAAAAAACATCTTAATATACCTGAGGTTAGCCATCATCATTATCAGGGGCTCCTTAAGGCAGGGATTCTGTAGGAGCAGATGTAATGCAATCAAGTTGTGCTTGCGAAATTTGGCCACTAGGGGTGTCCTGTAGGCAATTTTATTTACAATTTAGAGCCTCGAGTTTAAGTCCGTGTTCTGCAATGGTATCTGATGTCCCATTTTCCAATCATATTGTTCCTTCTAGAAACTTCCGCATTTAAAGAGGCAAACAGTAACCACTGACTAGGCTAAGATACGACCTGTAGCTCTGAATCACAAACGAAGAAAGAATAACCGCACTACACTCCGCCCTGGGCTGGCGTCTGAGGCAGAGCCCTGTCCTGTAAAGCAGCAGCTCCCAGAGCAGTTCCACAACTCAGCGCTGCTACAGCCCAGTCAGGTCATTTCCTCCCTGGGGGCCTCGGACCTTCATCTAAATGGCTGGACTAGATGTGTGATTCTCACCAGGCTTACTTTCTTTCCTTTGTTTATGGAGGATGGGGAAGCTTCTGCCATATGGAGGCAGAAAAAAAAAAGGTGAGAACCTCTGCATGAGATGATCTTTAAAACACATTTCCTAGTTAAACAATTATGTAATCCTGAATAATTTACCTTCTCTTGGCCTCCAGTGCTTATCTGTATAACAAGGGAAGGAAAAGGCCAACAAACAGCATCTCAGATACCAACTTTCCCTCTCATTAGAGAAGCTCCACTTCCAATTTATTTCCTACAGTAGGATTCTGTGTAAGATTTCATTAGACAAATGGTGCCTGCTGCCGCCAAGAAAAAAAGAAAGAGAAAAAGAAAAAAAGGGGGAGGGAAGAAAAAAACCAACTCCCCTGCCAAGTAGATCTTCAAGGTACCTTCTTCCTAGGACAGTATTCTACCGTTAAGGAATGGAATAATTCCTAGAACTGGGGATATAAGCCAAGCCAGAAACTCCCAGAGAACCAGTGGAGTCTGAGGAGGAAAAATGGGTCTTAAAATGTATTAGCAGTGAGATCAATAAGTTCTTTAAAACAAGAGTGAAGACTTTAATACTGAGTTAGGTTCCACTTGAAATATATACATCACCTTTATCTTTCAGTCCCTACGCCTTTTCCCAAGCCAAAGACCGGCTCTGGATCAATTTTAATATAAAATTAATGTTTAAGTGTAACATTTAAAATCCTAAGTCTTACTCATAAAATCTTCAAACTCCTACTATAGGTCTTAATCATCAAGTTATTTGGAAAATAAACTGTACAAATTCTCTTTGTGTTAAAGTATTCTGGCTATGGTGTAAAATTTTACCAAAAATTATTTTTATTAAATTACCTACCAAATTTTGTCAAAGAAATGTAATAAAGGCGTTTCTCACTTGTAATAAAGGCATTTCTCATTCTCAAATTCTTCGATGCTATCTAACACAGTTGTATATCTCAATTTCTTTTTTTTTTTTTTATAAACATTTCTTTTTTTTTTTTAAGATTTTATTTACTTATTTGACAGAGAGAGAGATCACTAGACGGGAGAGAGGCGGTGGGGGTGGGGGGAGCAGGCTCCCTGCTGAGCAGAGAGCCCGATTTGGGGCTCCATCCCAGGACTCTGAGATCATGACCCTGAACTGAAGGCGGAGGCTTAACCCACTGAGCCACCCAGGCGCCCATGTGTATCTCAATTTCAACACCTCAGCTTGGTATTTTTTTTATCAAAGGTAAAAGAGAACACACAAAAAATTACGGAAAATAAGATTCCACCTGCCAGAGATTCACTTTATAAAGTGGCTTTCACTATTCTTATTAGCAGATAGTTGTGGTTTTTTTTCGTAAGAGTTTATTTTTTAAATAATCTCTACACCCAACCTGGGGCTAGAACTCATAACCCCAAGAGCAAGAGTTGCATGTTCCACCGACTCAGCCAGTTAAGCACCCCATTATCAGATATTCTTAAGGAAGACTCTCAATCTCGTTAGCTTCAAGGTCCTCATCTGCAAAATGGTAGTAATATCTACCTCATATTTTTTGTGCACATTAAATAAGATACACATAGAAGAGAACACTTACCATGTAACATCTAAACGTTCAGTAAGTGGTGAATAATTAGCCCACCCTCCCCATTTTTGACTGGGCCAAAGATGAAATGCTGTTAAGTTACAAGCAATTTCTGAGAAAGATACAACCTTAAACAGGTATTAAGATGAAAGAAGGAATTGGGAGTCAAAGAAAGAAGACAGAAACCCAGAGAAACATTCTGGTCCCCCAAAATAGAAAACCATGGCTTGCTTGTTCAATTTTCTTCTTAAAAATGCTAAAGTAAGGGAGAGAACAGCTACCAGAATGGGCTGGAGTCGAGGTATATTATTGTATGTATTATTCTCACACAATACTACCTTAACACAGACTTGATGCCAAATTAAACCTAGTTATTACTGTATGTTGCTTTCTTCACTGTAACTATATACACGAATGAATAATTATGGTCCTATTCTCTCAAACACAGTATCCACTAGCCACATATGGCTATAGGGCAATTAAGCCAAGGGTTGTCCAAACGGAGATGTGCTGCAGGTATAAAATTATACAACAGATGCCAAAAAGTTAGTACAACAAAAAAAAGAATGCAAAATACCTCATTATTTTCTACATTGATTACATGTAAAATGACACTATTGGTTATATTAAGTAAATATATTATTTAAATTAATTTTACATGGTTCTTCTTTACTTCCTTTAATGTAACTACTAGAAAATTTAAGATTGTTTGCATATTTCTATTAAATTGGACGGTGTTATTCTAGACACTAAATTTTATAATATGTCAGTCTCTCTGCCTCAATGTACAATAAAGCTCTTGCAGAGATGAGAACTTCTTGCCATGCTATTTCATGGTCATGCCTGGGGGAGGGGAATACTGTGTGCATGTCCATTTACACACACATACACACATTTACCCTGTATACTCTGTGCACATTGAAAGATCCCTCTTCACACTTCTACAGCTGTACTTTCCTAATACTTATACTTTTGTTGTATTTCAAATTAATTAATTTTTATAGCCTGTACTTTGTCATAAAATTTTGATTAACTTCTTTCTGAAACAATTATTTTCAAAATAAAAATGAGCAAAAGAAGAGAGTACACCGTATACTTTCCTGGGCAATGATACTAAGTAGCAGGATATTTTGTGAGTGTAATATTGTGAGCCCAATAATCTTGGACAAGTTATCAGACATTTTAACATTTAACATCACAACGTATCACTTAATGTCAAAAAGGGCAGAGGATTAACTGGTCCAATACAAGGGAAAGAATTCATTCATCTGACCTATTCATATATATCTGCTTTAATATTGTCTCTTTTAATCTGTGAATTCCATGTTTGTAAAATTCTGCAGTGTGGAGTAATAAAAAAAGAAAAATGTTTAATTAAAAAAACTACAGCAACTGGCTGGCTACCATTATTCATTTTCATACATGTCATGCTTGAGAAAGCGTTGCATATTTTAAAAAGCTTTGGATCTACTAAAGCTGTCAAAATCCAATCTCTGTATACTTCACACTTCTACATTTGAGTAAATCAGCACACATTTATAGGTTCATAAAACTTTTTGACTCATCCCTATGACACAGTGGTTTTTCCCCTCAATTTGTTCTCATTACCAGCTGAAATTAATGAGAAGGTATTAAAGAATGATTTGCAATGGAATTATGTTTCTGCTTCAGAGTACCCATGTAAGCTACCCTGTCTTTCTCTTGCACAATACTGTAGTTTCCTAGGGTGAAGAGTAACTTTAAAAAAAAAAAAAAAAAAAAAAAAGGAAGTTTTTCTTCTTGTCATCATAGATAATTAACTATTTTACCTCAAAAGGAAACACAAAAACTTCAGTATGAATTAGAAAAAGGACCACGAAAAAACAAATGTTCCTCATCCTTTGGGTAAATTGAATTTTTTGAAACATCTCGCACAAGCTCTTATACTGGAATATCACTCTGAAAATCACTGCGTAACATTTATCCTACCAGGAAAAGGCTATTAAGAAACAAACATAAAACACATTTTCCACATAGAGTTAATTCGTAATTTGAAAACAAAAGCAAAAGAAATTTAAACTAAGATGGTCTCTTAGCTGTCTGCCCCATCTTAGGAATTCCAACTTATATAAGTTTTTTTTTTTTTTTAATTCACAGTTAACATTCTTTTAAAAAAGAAAAAAAAAAGGGAGGGACAGAGGGGAACCTCAGATAAGGCAGCACTGAGTATGAGAACATTTTGTTTAAGTTATAAATAGTAAACCAAAGCTCCATTTCCTTTTCTTACTTGGTGGATAAGGAACAGCAGCTCTTCCATCCTTCCCAAGAGGTCGGTCTTCTGCCCCAACTGTAGGCATTTTTGATGAACGCAGTGCAGGTGACACAGCCTAAGAAAAGATTATTATTGAAACAGGGCAACACACGTGTATCTAAGTAGGGCAGTAGTCAACTATTTCTTAACATACGCCTACTGATATTTTGGAATAAAGGTGCTTCCTTACACAGTGTTTACAAGTGAACTTCTAGAAATACCCACAGACTGTGACAAGCTTATCCAGAATGAAAACCAGAGTGACTGAGTCTTGTCTGCATGGATCTGGTAAGGGCAGACTGTACCATCAAAGCACAACTTACAGACCTTAAGCAAATCTTCCTCCCAGGTCATTAGAGAAGTGGTTTTAGGGACACAATAATTAAATTAGGGTGGTGCCTCCAAGGAGTAATTGGCTATCGGTCTGGCTTTCCTTCTGTTTGGAAGCAGGCAGTTAAAAGAGGTGACCTCAAGCCCTCCCGAAGTATGATACTTCTATTTTTCACTACAAAAAAGCCATGTATCTTCTGCTCTTACTTCCACAGTTACCATTCATCTTCATAAAAAATAACCTTATCACATAAAATTATTGAAATATGCAGAGAGGGCTTTTCTTTGAGTTGTTACTCAAATAAATTAAGTCCTTTAATAGGCAAGATTATCTTTAAGAACTCAAATGAATAAGTCTCAAGATAAAATAAAGCAAAAATATTCTCACAAATAGAAGGTCTTTTAGTATGTATACTTATTCAATGTCACAGGGTTGAAGTGTAAAATTAAATTCAAAGACATTTGAGATGAAAACTTGGACAACGGCCTCACAACACCAGTTATCAGTAAGATGAATTAGCAAAAACAATTCTAAGGTAAGCAATTCTCTTGATTAAATGCCAGACTAGAAATTAGAGTAAAGCAGAAACAATCATTTCAGAGAAATGAAAATTAGATTAAAAATGTCCAACCCTCCTTCACATATTAATGTTACTAAGAACATATTAAAAAACCAAAGTAAACACACCCTCATTTAGTTCAACAGTAATACATAATTTTTTTTTTTTTTTAATTTGACAGAAAGAGATCACAAGTAGGCAGAGAGGCAGACAGAGAGAGAGAGGGGGGGAAGCAGGCTCCCTGCAGAGCACAGAGCCCGATGTGGGGCTCGATCCCAGGACACTGGGACCATGACCTGAGCCGAAGGCAGAGGCTTTAACCCACTGAGCCACCCAGGTGCCCCCAACAGTAATACATAATTTATACAAAGATAAGTACAACGGCTCAGAGCACCAGTACAATCACTGGGGATGATGGCTGTGAACAGTCCCCAGCTGCCCCACAATGCCTGCTTTGCCCTCTTTCTTATTCCTCCCTTTCTACTTCTTTTTGATTCTGTGTCTTTTTATGTTTTGTCTTACCACCCCCCACCAAAGCAGCTAACCAAAACCCTAAGGATCATTAAAACCAATCCTACATAACGCCTGACGTTTAGGGAGACAGTCAAGTTCAAAAAGGCTCTCAGATGCCTGGATCAACGCTAAAGAAACATGTCATTTCTTGTATGTACTGCAGTTTTTCTCACTGTCATGTCCTTTTCCTTCATGCAGCCACTGCCTGAATTTCCATCCTTGTGTTTTAATCCAATAGAAGTTACCAAACAGTACTCCTGCTTCCTGTGTATGAGGCTGGTGAAAACCAGCTCTTGCTTCTACCAAGTCAGTTCCACACTCAGCAACCTTCGCAGAGGGACACGTTATAGGCAGAGTTCGAAGTTCAAAGCCGTAAGAGTGGCTAACCTAACCCTGTCTTTACCCACCACTCAGAGAGCAGACCAATGGTCTGTTCCCTATCCTCCCAACCCTCAGCTGCTTCATTCTCTTGCTTAACCAAGGCTCATTCCAGGCTCAAACTAATGCCTCTCCCCCGCCTCTCACTAACCCTCTCTCCACATCTGAAGTCAAATCTTTTCTTGGAGGCCATTATGATTTCATCATCTTCTAAGTACTTAACATTGGTATAATGGTGTATAGTATCTGTTAATGAGATACATTTTTATTTTAAAGTGAGAACAGGCTTTAGAATTCTGATTCCTACTTAACCTTTAAGCGTTAACTTAAACACTGCTCGCCTGTCACTTTGTACTTGAACGTCCAGCATCTTTAGATGCAGGTCAAGTTACTGCACTCATAGTAATAAGCGCACATGGGTGTATACATTTTTATATATTTTTAAGTACATTTGTAACTTTCTTTATATGCACTTCTCTGGAGGTCTGTGAGTTCCTTAAGTGTCAGGGCAGGATAATAATACCTGTAACCTCAGGTACACATCACAGGAAGTGACCATCAGATGAGTAATAAATACATGGGAAATGGACAAAAGGGAAGGAAGGTAAGTACATAAGTGAAAGAAAAAATAAACTAATAAACTTATTTCCTTGAAGAGAGGGCCTATCCTACTCATTTCTTGGTCCCCTAAAGTTAACAGGTACTTCTTTTTGCCTAAAAGTACAGAGGTGGTTAGGAGGACGAGGACATAAACTTCCTGATTCAGAGCAGCTCAGCTGTTCTTCTAAGAATTATCATTCTTATCTGTCACTTTAACCACATCATGCCTTAAATTATTTAAATTGTATGTACACAAGTCTTTTCCCCTACTATAGTGCCACAACCCTAAAAAGTACAGATCATACTTGTTTATCTCTCAATATGTAGACTAAGTTCTTACTGATGACATGAATAAAAAGTTACGGGGGCATTATCTTTATAATCAGAGCTAAAGGGACTACATAATATACTTCTACTAGTCTCATGATATTTAGAAGGATTTAAAAACTGAATGGGAAAGATTTTAATATTTACAACAGGAATAAACTAATAAAAGAAGACATCAACAAAGGGAAACCAAGGGGCATTAGAGACTACAGTGACAACTTTTAGAATCCTTTCAAAGTATACAAACATTTCTGCAGAACATTCTGAACCTGAAATAAGGGGCCCCAAAACTCAGTAGACAAAAACAATAAGAAAATACTCCAACAGCGACCCAAGTTCTCCCATGTAAGGAGATTTCTGTTTCGGTAGCTATGGCAGACTCACCCCAAGTTCGTCATCATCGGAATTATCAAAGATGTTGTCTAAGTCATGCAGGGAAGGTGCCAGATCTGTCACCTGTGTAAGGCTACTGGAGCCAGCTCTGCCAGCAGCGTTATCCTGCCGGACATCTGCGGGAAAGGAGGCAAAGATGCAGAATAAGCAACTTCATCCACAGAGAAGGAGTGAGAAAAGGGAATGGATTTCAATGCGCAAGACCTGCCTGTGAATTTTTTCCCTAGGTTTTCAGTTAAATTTAGAGACAATTATTTCCAAATATGTTTATCAGTTTTGAAAGTAACTGAAAAACGAACTATGAAAAATTAAAGATGGGATCAAGTTACTGCTATTACAGTAAAAATATAATTCTAAATCGAGAAGCATCTCCCTTGCATTTTACTTTAGTAACAATCCAAGTGAGGCAAATAATCATTGTACACACCTGTTTTAGTAGCAGAACTGAAAATAGACATGGCATTTTTCCCATCAGGCACCGGCGTGGAATGACCTGGTGTAGTGACATCCTTGGTACCAAATCCATCCTCTGACTGTATAATAAATTCAGCCAAACAAAACACATGAACACCAACCCAAAGTGTGGAATATGAGGGAGAACACAAAGAATTAGAGGGTAGAATGGAACTTATTATGAGCACAAGTATGATAAACCATGGTCTATGCAACCAAGGGAAATAAAAGATATGTCGTTTTCCCTGAATTTAAACGGAACCCCGAACTCCCACACTGTCCCTCCAATCCTATGGAGTATTCAGAGTCAATCTGGATTTTATACCTAACCAGTACTGGTGGCATTTGATTACAGACCTGCCACGGTGTTAAAAGCTGCCTTTAATAACATCATAGATACTGAATTATGGTTCGAGCTTTCTGGATCCAGATAGATCTCTACAAAGGAATCTCTGAAGCATTCTCCTGAGCTGTACAGGCCTCTTTTAATGGTCCTTTCTCCTTTATTCTTAAGAATACCTCTTTAAATGGCGCAGTATTTTGGAATGTTTTAGAATTTGAGGCTAAAGACAGCACACAGCCCCAGTAATCATTTTTATGACAATGAAACCACTAAAATTAATACTGACATAATCTAGGAGTAGTGTTGATAATAATTCAGATAGATATACAGGTAGAGCGCTTGGTACAGTAAACACACAAAGCGCTAAATAACCAATAGATACTGTTATCAACATTTTTTCTCCTTACATTTTGGATATTTTGAACAATAATTAAAAGAAATAAGCAGCGAGCATAGGCCAACAAGAATTAGCGTATGAGAGGAAACATGCGCTGTAAGCTATAGCCTGGAAAATATGAGGCTTCGTTTATGTTCAGCTGACTTTAAACAAAGGTGAGCCGTGACATCAAAAGGAACAATCCGTTGTTTCATACAATAGTACCAAGAGCATGAATATGGGGACAGAGCAATCAGGCGAGACTACTTCAAACATTCTGCCTCAGAAGTTTTCCCACACATGTTGTACTGACACAGGTCGAAACTCACACCATGCTGGGTACTCTCTATGTTAAATAGTACCTTATTCTTTTTCAGGGAATCCTTCTCCGTCCCTTGTTTGCATTTCTTGTTTGCTGTAAAGATGTATTTTATGTCGCCATCCTCAAAGGTATATGGATCATTGACTTCTCCCAAACTGTCTCCAGGTTGTTGAGCTAGAGGCAATGGGTCAAGGAAGTGGAGTGGCTGCATCTGGGGCTGCTTTTCTTGCCAGATTTTAAACCGTTTGTTAGGTTGTGCTAAGAGTCTAAAAGGGAAAATAAATGATAATTTAAGCAAGATAAACAAAGTAAAACGATTATCTTTTTTTTTTAAAGCAGCATTTATAATTTAAAGCACTTGCAAAACTTAAACTTAGAAAATTTATCTCTATAAAGAAGTTCTTTTAGAGATGATGTTCACAAATAAAACTTAGTAGGTCTTTGTGAAGAACATGCTTCTGTCTCTGATTCCATGGATTCCAGTGAAGAGCAGAGATGAGCTCTAAGGACAGAACGACTAGGTTCAAGTTCAATCTGTGTCATCTTCTAACTGTTTGACCCTCGCTTCTTTCTCAGCTTTGAAAATAAGGTAGTCATACGACTGTGGTGAAGATGAACTGAGATGGTCTGGGTAAACTGTCGAGAATAACAGATAGCTCAACAGCACTCAAAATAGTATTACTACCAGATGCAGGATACATACCTGACTGCATGCAAAGCCTTCCTTAAAAGTGTCAACATACAAAGGCGGCACTGACCAGAATATGAAAAGTCTCATCAAGCTCCATCCTTTGACTAACAAACAGCAGGCCAAAAATAAATTCATACCAAGACCTAAATGCCACAATGAAACCTTTATATGGCCACATGTTTAAATAATGACACATGTGAAACCTCACTAAGGAGAAAGCATTTGACTTCTCAGCATTTTCCAAACGCAGAGTCCAGAATGGTGAAGAAAAAGCATGTTTCATTTTGGCTCTGAAGGGTGAACGTGGGGAGATGGAGGAAAGCCCTGACTCTCAGGACCTTACACCTTGGTCAATGGGCATCAGGTGGGTGGTACGCAGAATCGCCTTACCTTTGCAACGCAGTGCTCTCTGAGTTTACCTCCATTTTGGCATCACATCTGTCACCCTGGAGCTCTGGGGGCCGGAACTCAGCATCATCAATGCGGGGGAGGCGATAACTGTGCCACCACTTGTCTGATGACTCAGGGTTCGAGGGCCTAACCCCACAATATAAGGCTGTCTCGCTGACCTCTGCCATCAGAGGCAGTCTTTGGCCTACGAGGACAGTTCTGTCATCCAGAGTCGACAACTGCTGGAGTTCTAGCCCATTTCCATAGAGGGCTGGGTTCACAGGAACAGATGGCGGATCCAAACTCTCTGTTTCCTGACCTCGCGGTTGAGGGCTGAGTGTTGGCGGCAGAGGGGAAATAGGGGAATGAGGTGAATCCATAGGATTCAGATTCATTTGCTTGCTTGTATTTCTGGAAGGCACGGCCATTTGTTTATCATACTTCCTACTGCTAGACACCTCTAAGGAGGAGTCTATCCCTCCCAATCCTAGCTTCTGTCCTGGTGTGTCCTGCTCCACACAGAACTCGTCAGCCACAGAGGGCCTATGGTGAAATGGTATCAAGGGTCTCTTTTGCAATTTGTCTCCCTTTTCTGGTCTTTCTGTTGTTTTGTGCTTAGACGCAGGAGGTGGTAAAGAAGATGATGATGATGGTCCTGCACTGAACCCTGGTTGAGATATTGTGGGAGGTCGATTGGGTCCTACTGCACAACGTTTTAAAAGTTTATGCCTGAAATGAGAATCAAAATAAGGTCAAGAAACAGACCTGAAATCTGTTACATATAATATGTATGTAATACAATGTATGTAATATAATGTTGTACAGTATAACATTACTACATCATTATAACATTACAAATAGAAGGCTCTGATAAGGTTTTGTCTTTTAAGCACACACGAGATTCCCAAATCGCTGAAAAGGACTCTGGGTGTTAATTATTTTTATAATGACTAAAAACTGCAACACTCTGATGGAAAGTGGAGAATCAAGCACACGTAAGTTAAGCAGATAAGAGACGGACTTAACAGTGCTAACCCTACCAAAGACTGATGTGAAAAATCCTCAAATCTTTCAAATTTGGTGACGGCTTCAGATAACGTATTCACATTGCATCTTAAAACCAAGAGTAATGAGATCATTTGCCAAGAAAGAGAGAAAAAATCTTCTAATTTCTATCTTACAACACTCTACTAACTCCAATATAGAATGGCTTATAATAGCTTGTACTGTAGTAAATTGGGAATAAAATAATTATGTGATTCTCCCCCAAAGTGTGAAAACAAGAAAATGAGGGTTGATCCATAAATCTTTAACAGAATAAATAGACTAGGAATCTTATATGCCATTCTTATCAAAAAAAGAAGGAATAAAAGACAACTTTGGATTTTCCAGACTCACAAAATTAGACAGAAGTAAAAAAAAAAATGGTGAGTGAATATGAAAACAACAAATGCAGCTGTACCAAGCATGGTAGCAAGTCTGCTCACATCCTAACACACTTCTTGGCAAACATAGGTGTGAGATATTGCTCAGGAAGGGCCACTAGATGATGCGAAGGTTCAATCTGTGCAACAAAGTTATACAGTAGGTCAGCCAGTTCCTCCCAATATATAAATCCACCCAGGGAAAAAAAACCTGAGCTCTCCTGCCCATGCAGCAGTAACTCTCTGAGGCCACTAGGGTGGCATTAAATTACTGTTATATCACACTCAATGGTGCCCTAGTGAGCAGTAAAACGGATTTGTGTGGCATAATGGGATGGTTTAGTGGGACAGCAGGATGGCCACCCTGCCCCAGAAGGCCATTAAATAGTGTGAGGAGTGGACCGTTCCATAACAGGTTTGGTAATCTTGCAGTAGATAATCTGAAAAGACTCTTGCTGAAGTCTTTGCTACTCTTTAAAAAAAAAAAAAAAAAAAAATCAGAGTTTGAAGAAGGTTGTTTAAGCATAAAGCTACTGACAATAAGGGGAAAATTGCACCTTAAATCTCCAGGGCACAGCAGCACACTAAGAGGTGAATATCTCACCTGAAAATAATCTCAATCACATCTTGTAAGGGGCTTATTTTAAAACAGTTCAAAGAATCTTTTACATAAAACTTTTTCACTTGGATTTTCTCTCTCAGAGCATTTACCCACACCAGTCCTTTGATAGATAGTTTATGGTAGCCTCTTCAAAGTAAGGACTTTTGGCAAACCAGAAAATCTCATAAAGTCATTTTTTTTTTCAATTGTATTTAATGACTCGGCTACACTGTGAAATGGTTACAATCAGGGATACACTAGTGAGTAACAGACTATCACGGCAAATCTCTGAACAGGTAAGAGGCCTCAGTGAAGCAAGGAGCAGGAAATCAGCCTCAAAAGGCTAAATATATGGGTGGTCCAGTGGTGGGAAGGAACCAGAAGAAGCAGGGCCAAATAGTGTAGAAACACAAGGTGACTAAAAGAACAAGAATTATTATCATAGACATTTCCAAGGAAATCAGTGTGAAATGCAAGGATAAAATTCACCTATAAAATGAAGAAAAATAATAAATGATAAAGTTTCTAGGCTGAAAAGGGGAAACTGTGATAAAAATGACTGGAACAAGATACTTGACCTGTGAGAAAACACACATGTCAATATTAAGGAATTTCTTAAAGGCATCTCCTAAAATATAGACCAGAGTATGTATGAGAAGTCAGGTCTAGAGATAAATACTTGGAAGTCAATGGAATGAAATGCATAACTAAAAAAAGACCTGAAGGTATAAGAATCTGGTCAGGAAATAGAGGAGTGATTCCAAAGGACAAAAGAAAAAGTGCTATTTAGTTACACTTCAGGTAAAAATAATTCAAGGGAGCAAATAAAAATGTCACAGAAATCAGCAAAAAGGTTATTTTTAACAGCTGAAAAATCTAGATTAAGGAAAAGAAGAGCAAAAATAGGATGAGGGCATAAGCAAAGCTAAATACACCAACATTTTTATCCTAGGTACTTTCTAAAGGTGGCCCATAACTTGGCTGTGAGCTGTTTAGAAATAAGAATTAATAAGAAAAGGCTTTCTGTCACACAAGTTATAATGGCCTAGAAACAGAAGGAAAACAGGTATTCAGCTGGTATACCACACCTATCCTGAGACGAGAGGTGCTCAGAGAGGACCCTTAAAGAACAACTTCTTCAAAAACACCCTCTTTAAAAAATTAATAGTGCACATTTCATTAGGTTAATATTTACAGCATCTCTCAAAAAAAAAAAAAAGCTGACTAGAGAGGCAGAGCTTGATAAAAGAGAATCAACGTAAGGGACAAGAGAGGAGAGGACGGGAATATGGTGTGAAAACTGTTGTTTAAGCATGTACACATACACACACACAGTTTGCACATATTCTCAGGGGTCATTTGACTGCCTCCCTACCCTGAAGCCAACTTATTTATGTCACAATAAGAACCCCTAAAAAACTAGGGAAATGAATGGCCATTTTCTTAATATACTTTATCTCAAAAGAACTTTTTCTAAGTGTTGAACAGTATCAAATGTGAAAATATATACTTTGGAAACAAAGCTACTCTAAGTTGCTCATTAAGTGAATAATCACCATCACATCCTCAATAGTCACCTGAGCTAGGGGTGAGGCCGACATACACTTAAGAAATCTAAGAACGCTGGGGTACTTGGCTGGCTCAGTTGGTTAAGCGTTCGACTCTTCATTTTGGCTCAGGTCATGATCTCGGAGTCATGAGATCAAACCCCGCATCAGGCTTTGTGTTCAGCAAAGGGTCTGATTGAGATTCTCTCCATCCCTCTCCTCCTGGCTCTCCCCCTGCGTGCACCCACTCTGCCCACTCGCATAGGTGTGAAATAAATAAATAAAATCTTAAAAAAAAAAAAAAAAAATCTAAGAACCCTAATGAAAGCCCATGACAATAAGACTCTTTACTACTACAAGGAGTGATAAGTCAAGGTAATATACAGGGGAGCAAATATTTTCTACAGAAATCAATTCAGGGTTCTATTCAAGTATCTAACTGAATGAATAATTTTAGCTTCTGGCAGGTTTTATTACTAAATACCTACCTCAAGCATCAAAACATACCAGCACTGACAACAAGACAAATTATCTATGGAAGGTTGATTTAATCCAAATTCTATGAACTCTAGCCAACTTGTTTAGTATTTACCTCTATTTTAAAATTAAGAACAATTAAATAAATTCATTTAAAGGGGAATAGATTGTCTTATCAAATGCCTTTTGGTTTGGGAGTAGTTACCACAAAAAAATTTGTGGGAGCAATTTGATAACAGGGCCACAGTCACAGTTGTCAAATAAAGCTCTTTTTGAGTCCTGACAATAAAACTGTTATCATCTGTATATAAGAAAAGACCTATCTTTTCCTTCTCTACTAGAGGAGGAAGACTGAAAACAAAACAAAACAAAATAAAGAAAAAGCGGTCTGAGAGTCCACGAGACAGCCAACAAAAGGTCCCAACATTTTATCGGACCCCTGTTCTGCCTTGTCTACTACCTACCTAGAACAGGAACAGCTGACTCTTTGGGTTGGATCCACAAAATCCCAAGTAGCAGGATTATTAGCAGGCTCTTCTTCAAGAGTTGGAGTTGACATTTGGCTCCTCCTAAAAAAGGTTAAAAATGTGACTTGTGTAAACATGAGAAAATACTTATACCTCAATGGGGGAGAGGGATATTTTAAAAGACCTGAATACATTTCACATAGTAATGTTATCTAGCTGATAGTGCTGAGCAATCCAAGTTTGGGGGCGGGGGTGGGGAGAGGGGCGTAGGGAGAACAAACTTGTTCTATGCACTAGAAGAAGCAAGATTCAAAATATTTCTATTTAAGTTGACTGCACATTTTAACATGGATACAAAGCACTTAAAACACTATCTGGCACTATTAGTTGTTGCTTTAAAAAGTCACCTAAATTTTGTAGAAATTAACTTAAATTTTTAAAATTATCTTTTCCCAGCATCTGTGAATTTATGCCCTGAGACAGACTGTTTAAGCCACTCTTAAAACTCCTATATTCACTAGCATTTAAGCAGCACTCTACACTGGTAATGTGAACTAAAGACAAGGAAAAAATTACCTCCTACTTGTCACTAGTAATTGGTAGCAAAAAGCAGATGTCTATTATTACACAGTGACAGTAAGAACACTGGGCAGTATTTCTGTATTGCTGGTTTAGCTACAGCTGATATTGCAAAGTGCTCCAGTGACAGCTCTAGAGGGACTTCTCTTACTCTCCACCCTCCCTTGCCCTTCTGGGTGTCTCACTGCCCTGTTCTGTGCTGCGGATTAAAGAGGCTGTTAGAGCTGGTGGAGGTGACAAGTTAGTGGTGATAAAAATCAAAGACAGTAAATGAGAAGAAACGAAAAAGAAAATGTTAACTAGGAAATTATCCAGGCATTGTAGCTAGAGGTGAAAATATCTGCACCAATTATTCTAGAGCAAAGGATCATTTTCAAGTGACTAGAGATCCCTTTTTAGTTCTAGAACATGACATATAATCTTCCACTGCAATTATTTTAGATTTTATCTACTATACCTTCTTTAGCAGCCTAATCTAGAACCAATTCACAAGAGATAAATACATAGTATGAATTTCCTAAAATCTAGACCCACATGACAGCTTTTATATCTGTATGACAAACACTTTAAGTAGTAGTGACTGAAGAAACATTTAACTGACTTCTAAAAGGAGTGGACTTTTTAGCAGTTCTTGGCCAGAGTGTCCATATTAATTCTGTTCTAGAGAATGAAAACTCCTTTGTTTACTTCCTCACTCCAGAAAGGGGACATCTCAGTTATATCAAGAGATGTGAAAATATGCTGAATATGTTTATGTAAACCCTGGTAAGTGGAAGAGTATTTATTGACTACTATTTGTTATCATTCATGTAATTAAAATAATCACCACCAGCAATCTCTTCTCAGAATCAATTCTTCCCCTTTTCCAAAAATATGTTAAGGAAGGCAGGGAAGAGAGCAAGAGGAGGGATGGGGGCAAAGGAAGGAAGCAAAGTCAGATAGGGGAAGAAAAGAATATGGCCTCTGGAAATAAACCAACAGAAGCACAGAAGGTGGCAAACACCCCTCTATCATCAGTTCTGTTCAGAACTGTATTGCCATTTAAAACAGAAGGCCTATGTCACAGAAAATGTGACAAAGAAGGTCATTTCCCTTTGCAAATAGAAAACATTCATAAATTGGTATACAGAGGAAAACCAACCCACTGACAATTGCCCTAAGCCATCCTTTCTAAAAAATATCAGATGGATACCTTACCAATCTTGAGATACTCAGAACTTCCAAATTTCCTAGATAATCAAATCAAGTCAACATCTTTAACATCCTTGCATTCAATTTTGCACATTATGTTCAAAAAGATGATCTACCAATCCAATGACCCTTCAGGTTTGGTCACACGATGGTTCAATGAGACTAACACTCCTCACATAGTAATCAAAGAGATGGTGTTACTAAACCATGATCCAGACGTAATGCAAAAGTCATACTTGGACTGGGTTCTGTTGAGGATGCATTCCTTCCAGACTCGGTGGACCATATGATTGTGGAGTTTTGGAGGAATCTTCCCCGATCTCTTTGGACTGTGCATAGTTATCATCCCCCCGTCTTGGGAGCCTAGGTGACTGACAGCACTCTGCGTACCTCCACTGTCCCCTGGAAAAGACAGACAACTTGGGAATGTGAAAATTATCTGAAAAGGTCTCCTGGTACACAGACTGCAAGCTTACGTCACAGAAATGTTTGGATTTTTGAAACCTGTGTTATTCATGTAGCGCCCTGGCAATAACACTACCTATAGCTCTAAGCACAATTTGTTGTACTGGCACTTTGGACAGTTCTTTGTCTTTTCCCTAAAATAGTTCATCACATCAACACTCACACACTCACACAATCCAAGGGCATAGCCATTCAGAGGCATTCTGACTCTACAGATATTGGAGACAACTTACCTATAAAGGCTTATACATCATAGTACTAAAGATGTGACCACGAATAGACTGTTTTAAATTTTTAAATCGACAATGCAATAAGTAAGTTTCAAGGCAGAACAAAACAGCAGAGGGAGCTTTCTGCTCATTTAGCTAAAAATCTATGCAGCAACTGCACATAGCGCCCTGGGTCGGAGAAAGAACTTAATGGCACAAAGCTTTTAACAAGGTCAAATTTCAAATCTGCGTGTGGAACTGTCTGTCCTTATGCCTGACACAATTTATGAAATCTTAGCGCTAAAATACTGAAAGGTTATCTTGACATTCTGTATCAGAGGATTATTCACTAGTTTCTCTCTAATAACTCCACTTAGCTTTTCCAGCTATGGTTGGTATGTAATCCCATTTCTTTCTATTAGGTGCATTAGGATTACTGGTAATACTGGTTTTTGGTTATATGAGTATTTTACTATTTCTATCACACACCAGACAAATATTGAAGTTGATTTCCAGTATTAAATTCTGATTCAATTACTTTCATCTATTTAACTTCATAGATATGTTGTGGGTTTTATCCTCAACAGAACTATGATACAAAACATTTTGAACAAAATAATCAATTTTAAGCACTCTGGAAACCTCCACCCTCATCTGAAAAATAAACAACCTTATACCACAAATTAGTAGTCCTGATATGCTGGAACACAACCATCAGATGAGCTGAATGGTTGGGCTTAGCTCTATTTAAGACAAAAAACAAAAACCAGCATCAAAATGCTTACATTCTAAGGAACTAAAAATTGCTTGCTCCCCATGAAAGAATTATTGTATTAAAAATTAGATAAAGGAGACAAAATAATTTGGTCTTTTACTGCTATCTTTCACCTTTAAAGTTCCCTGACTTGGTATACGGTACAAAGTAATTCACTTCAATTCTACAATGGATATGCAAATGCTTATCATAAAACTAGGATAAACAGAGAAACAGAAGTAGAACACATAGCCCCGTGCTCCCAAACACCTTGCAATTTAGCCAAAGAGATCATATACCCACAGTGTCATACGGGATGAATACGACCAAAAAATAAAAGGGATGAGGAAAATAAGGCACAGTTTTTTCAGATTAAAGCTGGGTTAATGCTTTTCAGTAGCTTTTAATGATTTAATTAAAATGGGGATGATACCTCATAGGGAATTAGACAAGACCTATACTCCATGCCGTCAAATACATACTGAATATTGTTCCTCAAAATTATCTCCATAAATAGGAGACACAAGCAGAGGTACCTATCCACATGAGGCATGAGTGATTTCACCAAAACCAGTTGGCCCTCCTAGGTCCCCTGCTAATCTAGAAGATTCTTGGCCATTTTAGTGGGAAAGGGGACACATTTTGTCCTATATGTAGGAAAACATGGCGATGCTCAATGTTAGTCAACTGCAGAATGACAAGGCTGACCAAGACTGTCTTTGAGACAGCATTAAGAGTCCTAAGCTATAATTCATTTTATCATGATGTCAAAAATTAAGACAAATTCACTTTACAACAAAGATTCCAATTGCTTTTTTTTTTTTTTTTAAAGATTTTATTTATTTATTTGACAGAGAGAAATCACAAGTAGGCAGAGAGGCAGTCAGAGAGAGAGGAGGAAGCAGGCTCCCTGCTGAGCAGAAAGCCCGATGTGGGGCTCGAACCCAGGACCTGGGATCATGACCTGAGCCGAAGGCAGCGGCTTAACCCACTGAGCCACCCAGGCGCCCCCCAATTGCTTTTATTTGGTTGGTTTTAGAGAGTTAGGAGGCATCAGGGATTTATTTACCCAGGGCTTAGCACAAATGACCTAGACAGTCAGAGGAAGTAATGTAAAGACCCGGAGTTAGGAAGTCCACACTGAAAACCACAATAAACAAAACCTGGTGTTTCTGAATCGTGAAATTTAGCGTTCCTAACTGATCAGACCCTAGGGCATCATGCATACAGCAGGCCTTCCATTTTAAGTTTCAATTTTAAGTTGAATACAAATATCCCTAAGAGATACTAATTCTAGTCTCTGTATCAATATATCTTCTTTATGATGATTATTAAAAAGTCTGTAGAAGTATTTTTTCTTTTTCCTTTTTTTTGGTTTTCTTCTTTTTTAATAAAAATGGAGCAAATCCTTTCACAAGGAATCATCCAAATTCTCTGCTCTGACATATCAGAGTTGTATGTCCCTTTCTTCTTACTGTCTTAGCAACTGCGTGGCTTCTCAAGACAGAGGCTGCCTGCTGCCCGTTTCTCTGCCTTCCACACCGTATCCGGGTAACTCCTTCCAGATAACATAATCGTGTTTTGCTTCAAATTGCTTACGCCACCATTTGTAGACTGCTTTGCTGCCTACAGAGCGCTGTCAAGCTTTTTACCTAGTATGTGTAATAGCTCTGTCAAATACGTAGTACTTAACAGAGAAGGAATTGGAGGCTCAGGCCAAGTTTGAGAATTTAATAAGGCCAACTCACCTAGTAAAAGCTATATAGCCAGACTTTTAAATTAGGTGTGCTCAATCACAGTCTCTATACTTGCGCCTGATATACTGCTTAACCATGAACATTTACTGAGTACCCTGCACATGCCAAGCACCATGCCGGAAACTGGAAATGCATCTTATCTAATCTCATGAAAATAGCCACGTAAGTGTGTATTATGCTGCATAGTCTGTTTTCAGTTCAGCAGTCAAGACTTTATCTACTCTGATGCTTTTGCTAACATGGCCCACATTAAAAAGCCTATAAATAATCTCCCTCCAGCTCAAGTCTGATGAATATTAATGACTAGATTTCCAATTAAAACAATGTCAACTACAACAACCAAAAAGTTAACACAGAAAATATACTACTCCAAAGATGGCAAAATGCTCCCAATTTAAACAATTTCTGAATTTTTTCATGAAGGAAAATTTTTAAAGTTTCATATGTAATTAATACTGATCATTAATGTAGACAGATGACTGACAGAACAAAGCATTTTCCTGAGAGCTTCTAAATGCCAGTCTACCTTTATAACAAGAAAAGAATTATACCAGACGTGTTCCTGCCTGGCAATGGCCAACTGGGCAAATGTTTCAGCTATTTTCTGATTAAGTGTTTTCCATTTGTTTTAAGGAAAAAAAGAGCAGCCTCCACCTTGTCCCTTGTTCGTGTATGTCTGTGTGTGTGCACACACATACATGTGTGTAAAGGGACAGATGTGTGTAGAGAACTTAAGAGAAACAACTACACTGTCTAACTGGAATAAAGACTAACAGGGCACAATTAAAATTCGGAAGCACATCCATTCTATTTGTTGAAAATTTTCCTTCTGTATTTTGCAGACTTCCCATGTCACTCTACCTCCATCTCTTGGCATAAGGCATTTCTCAATGTGAGTTTACTCATCTGTTCCATGGCAAGGAAGCTACATGGTTTTCTGTGATCTCCTCCACCTGGGTGAGTACATTCCTGGATTGTACTCACCTATGATGGCCTGTTCTGGAGAAGTGGGAGGGGTAAGAGGCATCCCACAGTTACTTGGGTCCTTCACACTACCAAGTCCCTGCTGCCCCACTGTAATATGGCCTCCAGCACCAGCAACACTCTGAGGAACTGGGATGTCATTCTGAGAGATCAAAACAAATGCCGAAGGATAAACCATCCGAACACCACCTGTAAGGAAAGAGAGCAAGGAGAGAAGCAGGCCTGAGAAAAAGTTCACACCGGGATGCCAACTTTGATATTCTAGCGGTCAGAGTCAAAGCTCAATGATGAAAATGAGGTGCTCATTAGGTACTGCCAAAAGTGATGTGCTCCATTCCTTCCTAAGTTAATAGCTGTTTAAACATGTGCTCCAACATTATGATAATAGCATTTGGAAGACAGGGACCACTGGCGCTTCAGGCAAGATAACTACTCAGCATATACCACTGTTATCAAGAGAATTAAAAAAAAATGGGAAAATTATGGAGATTATTTTTGATGAATCTCAATGATTATCTTTTTAAATTAAGAAAGATGAAGAAGACAGAATAAAGTTCTTCAGGCAAAATATTTTCTTACCAACAATTACTTCGACAGCCACAGGGAAATCATCGTTGTATCCCAACTCCTCTTCCTCTTTCAATTCTTCTTTCTTTTTCAGCACCATGGGATAGAAATACTGCCATTCCTCGATCAGCTTACGGGTGGCTGGGTCTGACATCTTGTATGCCTGGCCTGTTAGCGTGCCATTTAAGCCATAAGGACTTACCAGTACTAAGGCAGGGAGGAGAAACATATGTTACAGATCAGAGTAATAACTCCTACTTACGTCTAAGGCCACATATGTGGTCACTTAGGCTAAAGTCCAGCCTCACTTACTAGATAGTGCTCTTTATTTCCGGACTCCTTTTACAGTCTTTTTTTTTTTTTTTAAAGTTTCTCATTTTAGTACCTCTTACCTATATGCCTCTCAACATACATCAGTTTTTTAAGGAAATCAAATGGGGGAGGTAAAAAATAAAAAATCAGACAGCTGTAGTAACACACAATATATAAACTATTTATGAAAGCTTCTATACACCTGTTTGATAAGAGTTTATACAATGTGAACACTGACTCTTTTATAAAAAAAAACCATTTAATACATATATCCCAAAACCTGCCTAGAACTTGAACACACTTTCCAGGGTTTCTGAGAATTCCTAGGTATTTGTTGTAATTTTAAAAATAACATATAAATAAAACTTGTAATAGCAAAAAGGTCTTGATGTACCAAGTCTGAAACATAATGCTTAGTTATAATTTCAGTTACAACTGTTTTGAAGGTCTGTTGATGAAACAACTCTAAGCAAAACTTATTAAACTCAAAGTAAAGGACTCAAAGTCCCTCTATCTCTTCCAGTGTTTGACCTGATGTTATTTTCACTGACCTAGTCACAAAAATATAGTTAACATGATGCTGCTTATAACCCAGCCAGTTTGTAGTCTAGGGGGGTTAACCTTCCAAACAATATTTTTCCAGAGATAAACTTTTTCTTAATCCTAATTTCTACAAAATCTCAGCATAGGCATTAAGTGAGATGTTCTTTCTTTGGATGGCTTATTTTTTAACAGCTGGATGACATATTACAATATTCAGTGATAGCTGTAGACATCACATATTTCTTGGTACCTTTCTGCTGTTCCTCACTGATTCAAATAGGATAAAAATACTGAGTCCAACCAACACAGTTAATCAAGGGGAATATTTCTGCATTAATACTTCTAGGAAATTCCCACATCAATAATCAATATTTCTATATTAATACTTGTAGGAAATTCCCACATCCCACATTAATTATATTCACTAAAATTATTTATAGGCCAACATCTGCCCCAAGAATGCCCCTCCTCCACACCAATCAAGGGAAGTAAGCAGGGTAACATCCCACAAAAAAGTCTTCTATCACTCGAGACATTAGGAACAAACGATAAGACCTAAAATAACTGGTTTATGGAGACCTGATATTGCTAATATTATCTTTCCCAATTTAGGTTAGTTACCTCCCCTCATGATTAGGAATTCCTTCTGTTCTTATCATAAATAAATGCTTTTGTTTTCAGTGATAAAGTCTAGAATGAAGTAGATTGGTCTTCAGCACCTTCATAGTTAACAAAACACAATATTGAATAATTCTGGTAATCCATAATATGCAAATACTGTACAACTCTTAAGTGTACAGTTTGGGAACTGGGTTTTGAATTTTATAAATGTTCACACAGCAAATACCCAAAATTATGGAATGGTAAAGCACATAGCTTAAAATGTATTACAGGGCGCCTGGGTGGCTCAGTGGGTTAAGCCGCTGGCCTTCGGCTCAGGTCATGATCTCAGGTCCTGGGATCGAGGCCCGCATCGGGCTCTCTGCTCAGCAGGGAGCCTGCTTCCCTCTCTCTCTCTCTGCCTGCCTCTCCATCTACTTGTGATCTCTCTCTGTCAAATAAATAAATAAAATCTTTAAAAAAAAAAAAATGTATTACAAAAAGAGGGGGTAAAAAAAATAGGTAACAATTAGGAGAGAGTTAAATGAGGATTCAACATTCTTTTTTACCTTAAAAAAAAAAAATTTAAAAGGCTCAAATATCTTTAGGGCAAGGAACAGATGTTTTCATCAAATTAAATCAGAATCATCTGCAGGAAATCAAAAACCAATCTTAAGTAATACAGAGGCTAAACACTCATGACAGGTTATGTCAATAAAAATATTTTAGTTAAATCTGTTAAAATATCAGTGTTTTTTAAAAATTACTTTGTATGATATGCTAAGACCCTTTGAACCAGGCATCTCTAGTAATTAGACTGAACCAAAAGAGATTTTTCCAGAAGGGTGAACCTAATATTATGCATTTAAACATTATAACATTTAAAAAGTTATTCATATAAAATTCTGAATTCTAAAAATGAAACCAAGATTTAGAAATCATCATTAGGAAAAAGGGACATGGAGTTATCTTGGTAAAAATCTAGGTGATTAGCTGAGATTTAATGAACATATACACATTAAGTTAAATTACAACCAAATGCCTACAATCAACGTAGCCTCTAATTAAAAGAAATAATAAAGATATTAACATCACTGAAGAAAGTATACAACTCTAGAAATAGGATTCTGATTGAAATTTCGAAATTAGTAATTTTCTGTAAGCCATTTTGTGCCTGAAATCATGGAACAAACAAAACAATGAAAACCTTTCATTTTTAAGAGATGTCAATTACTCATTGGATTGTATTTTTCAAATACTGATCTTCTGTTCTGAAGGCAATTCTCTACATTTTATTCCTTAGTACAACTTCACCTAAGACCATGTTGTAAATGTGATAAGCTCCAAGCTTTTAGCAAAATACTAACAAGCTTTCATTGTGAATAGTAGCTTTTCCTTTCTTCTTCAGAAGTTGACCCTTACACTTAGCTTTATAATGTCCATTTAAGATAATATCTCATTCTGCAAACCTTACTGGGCAAGGTGGCTATCCACTTGGTGTGAGACAGGTAGACAGCAGGACATTGCCATTTACTTACCTTGAAATGGTGCAGGTGAAGACTGAGCCATGTGTATATGCTCCTCATTGATCAAATAAATTGGCTGGTGTTGGGCAATCTCCACACTTGTGCATACATTACTTTCCCCATGAAGAAAGAATGTGAATGCACAGGACAAATGCTCACTAAAAAGGAAACAACGAGAAACTCAATTCTACATTTTTGGTAGGAAATGAGGGCTAAGCACAGGAACTACATATGGGATACAGCTTTACTTTATCGATCACCCATCAAAGCTTGCTTCTGATGATATTAATAGCATAAAATTCAGTTGATTTGATCAAATAATATAACAGTATCTTGCCGACAAATTAAAGATACTAGTTATGCCACACTGTGAAATTCAGAAAGCTATTGTGCAGATTGCCTCGTTTCATTTGCATAAAGTCTCCTATGCTGACTATAAACTCTTAAGGACAGAAAAAGAATCATAACATTTTTCTACCTCCCCATGCACTTGTATATGAACTGGTCTTTAATGGATTTGGGGGCAAAGATTAAACAGTTTTGCTTATGTTTGGTATGACATAACAGTAACAATCATATTTACAAGCTTACAACATTAAACATGGTTAAAATTGTTCATCTAAAAATAACAATTAAGGACACAGTTGTATGTAAGTCCCCAATATACAACTGCTAAGGTAATACAAGACTCTAAATGGGCTGGTAATATTATATTTAATTTTTACAATTTGCTTCTGATCACAAAATTTTATTAAAGCATTCCACTTCTCCATTTTCCACACAATTAGCTAAAAATTGATAAAAATGATGTGTCTTGGAGAAAAATAATTTCAAAATTACTACAGAAGCACATTCTTTCAAAGTTGTTAACTTTGGCCCTAAGCCAGTGATAATATCTCCATTTCTCAAGACAGCTCATAAGAATACTTGCCTGATGAACCAAAGTCACTATAGGCCAGGCAACTATCATTTAAAAAATCATCTCCAAGATAAGCTTCTTCTCAACATTTCTCTAAAATATTATAAACTGGATTCTGAGTACTACTAAAAACATTAAATTTTGCTTAGATAAAAAATTATAATACTTTAAGGAAAAAGTGAACTAAAAGTGATAAAACTTCTACTTTATCACACAGGGAATCATCTGTATTCTTCCCTGACAAGTATGTTGAGATAATCTGAGAAAATGGGGTGTTTTACCAGAATGTGAAGTTTCAACAGTATGAAACACTTATCTTGATATTTAGCACAACAGAGTAAACAAGATAATAACTCAAATTTTTTAAGAATTTCGAAAAATTTTAACATCCCTTGACACCACACTTCCAAGTTTTAAGTTCACAAGGAGGAAATGATACCTATAATTTAAATGTATACAGGTACAAGACAGTATCAACTGTAAAAATGCATGGTCCTTTATTTTTGAAAATGATATTGAAACATATCAGCCTCACCACACCTTATGCCTGGCACATAAGAGAATCAAAATATAGGTTCACTTATTACATATTGGTTAATTTTCCATCTATGAACTTCAGTGAGGGGTCTGAGCTGACTTCTCCCCACCGTGCCTACTGTCCCGTGTAGTCAATAGCATGTTTATAAGAAGACCGGTCAGAGTTACAGATATTGAGCGTAGCACCGAGTATGTTCTCTATTTTACTGATTTCCAACTGTGCATGAGAAGAAATGCAACCAACGTTTATCTATCAATTAGTAAATGCAAGGAAGGTGCAAGGAGCCTAAGTGACAACAAATAAAACATCATCCTTGTCCTCAAGGAGCATATGTATAAGCTAACAAAAGACTGATATGAATGCACATCAGACACTCATACAGAAAGAAGTAAAAACAAAATGCTGGGGCGCCTGGGTGGCTCAGTGGGTTAAGCCGCTGCCTTCGGCTCAGGTCATGATCTCAGGGTCCTGGGATCAAGTCCCACATCGGGCTCTCTGCTCAGCGGGGAGCCTGCTTCCCTCTCTCTCTCTCTGCCTGCCTCTCCGTCTACTTGTGATCTCTCCCTCTGTCAAATAAATAAATAAAATCTTAAAAAAAAAAAAAATGCCATAGGAAGGTTAAGATGGAGTGATTTTTCCAAATTGGGAGATCCAAGTGCTTCAAGAAAACAGGAACAAATGAAAATAGGATTTCAGTAGTAGAGACAAAAGAAAGAGTGAGGGAGAGGGCATGAGGCAAGGGTGGATGTTGTTAAGAACAGCACGTAGTCTGTAAACTCCAGGGGGGAAGAACTGACATAATGGGAAAAGAGTTTCAAAAAGAAGTCAGAGGTCACACCTTGAGACAAGTGCTAAGTTACTTCACCTTTGAAATCATAGTTTTTTCATACGTAAAAGCAACTGTGAGCACAAACTGCTGGGAACCTCATACGTTCTGATCCAGGAGGTCAAGCATGGGCTCCAAGAATCTGCATTTGTTCCAAGTTCCCATGTGATGCTGCTGTTACTCCAAGCCCAAGGACCATACTTTGGGAACCACTAAACTTGATGGTATTTATATCCCTTTCCAGCTATACAGTTCTGTTTTTTCTAAGATTATGTGACACAGGAGGGCAGAGATGACAACAGTGACATTAGAAAGCAGAATTTCCCTTTGACCTAGCAACACCACTCCTTTCGACTTTATTCCATAGATAAAACTTTGGTACAGTTATTTACTATAGCATTGTTTGTAATAGTTAAGTACTGAAAATAGCCAAAGTGTTCTTCAGTAAAGAACTGGTTAACTAAACTATGATCCATCCCTATAAAGTAATACTGTGCAAACACTTAAAATGATCACACTGACATGTGGGAACCTCCAACATAAAATCATAAATATGAGGGAAAAAACTAAGGTACAAAAACAATGTAATACACTCCCACTTGCATAAAATGGGAAGGAGGGGAAATATATGCACACACAATTTGCTGACACTGGCACAAAATTTCTTTGGAAGGATACACTTTAAAACCTAATAATCCTATTTGCCTTTGGGGAATGACACGGCATGACTGGGGGAGAAAGAAAATTCACAATTCATATCCTTTTATGCTTTTGAATGTGAGGCCATATGTCACACAGAGAGTAATGGAGGCAAGATCTGAAGGAAGCCCCTGCCTCCAATCCTTGTGCAGTGTGCTTGTTGGCCCAACTACAGGCATGCCCTAGAAGAATCCATGGTGTTTCATCTTGTCATATTTGGCTCTTAGTTGAAGCCTGCTGAGATCATCTTTGATCCTGATTCTGTTATCCAAAGTACTGGCTATTTGATCAGCAAGCCATCAATATCTTTACCCATGTCATCGCAAAAATGGTGAAAAAGACTACACTGAGAATAGAATTCTATGTCATCTTATCAGATAGCTCCCAAATTACAAATTCACTAGGGTGCTGCCACCCATTCACAATTTCTTGTCTACAAAGGAAAATCTAAAAGATTATGTCAAATCCCTTGATAAAATGCAGATACATAACAACTGTCATATTTCTAGACACCTGCCTAAAAGTAAAATTCAGGTAGTCTGATACAAAAGCCAACCTTCCTCATTGTACCCTCAAAGATAAGGAACTAGGGCTAAAAAAAAGTCTGGCTTGCCAGTGCCATTCTTAGAAGCACAACTGGAATTTGACTTGAAATATAATGTTCTTTGTTCTGGCGAGGTTATCTGTAAGTGGTGATATTAATTTATATCCCTACCAACCCTTATATAGTTAAAAGATGATCAGATAATGTGAATGAACACTGAAAATAAGGGACTCTACAAAACTGCAGATACATTATGTTAGTGTTATCATTAAGAGTTAGGAGATACAACTTATTACAAGCTCCATACCTGTACTTGTTTCTTCGCACCCATCACCTACTTTTACCTAAACCATTACTCACTCAATTTCATATTTTCATACACTCTCATCATGTGAAAATTGAAAAGGGCTTTAGAGATGATCAAGCTCAACACCTTTCTAATTCAGGGAGAAGACTGTGCCCAAAGTCACACTCGTTTAGAGCACAGCAAGAGTTCATTCCCCCCCTTCTTAACATGGTGCTCATAGTACATTCATGACATTCTGTCTTCAATCAATGCTACACTCACCCCCGTAAAATATATTCACTCATCAGTGTGATCACACACTATGCAACTTACACCCATCCCTGCATCATTTACACTAACCCTCTCATGCTGTGGATCACAAACTAACAAATGAACTAACAAATGAACACAGAACCAGCAACACTGCTAACTTCACTCAGTCCAACTAAACTTGGAGCCTTACGCTGTTCTCTTAAGGCACACCTTTTGACAAGTATTCTACCGCCTTCTCAACTCCATTTATTCTCCACTCTTTATTCAGTAAAATCAGGTCTGATTCAGGCAATTCTTTATTTAACCTCTTTTATACCTTAAATACATCCGCAGTCACACTTCTCTCACCCCCCACCCCCGAGTCCTGGAGGACTACAGATTTCCTTTTCTACGTAAAGGCACCTCCATACTCAAATTCTTTCCCATTCATGAACTGTCTTTATTTCTCCCTCTTTACTCCAAGCTCCTCAGCCATTAGAGACCATTTCTTGACCATGTTACTCTTTTAGGGGTACTGCCTTATCTTACTACTCATGTTTACTAATATCAAATAATCAACATGTAAGTAAAATGCTTAGTATAACAGTATTTATAGTCATATCAATAAATATCTATGAATAAATAACTTTGGTGCTATAAAAGAAATCAGGTACTAGGAAAACAAGGGGGATACTATTTGGAATGGGTCAGAGAAGAACTTCTCTTAAGAAAAGGGGGAGCACTTAAACTGAGGTTTGCTTTTTAAAATAGAGGGCCATGGTAAAGACCATTCCAAGAAGAGAGAATTACATGTGCAAAGGAACTGAGTTAGAGAATGTTTGACATTTTAAAGGAAACTTTATAAAGAGGCTTTGTGGCTGCATCATTGGAAAAATGAAAAAGACTAGTATAAGATGAACTTGGAAAGATAGGTCTATTTGTGCATTCTTTGCCTATCAAAGAGACAAAGATACATCAAAGTAGCTAAAACAACTAAATCCACCTATGTATGCTTACAAAAGCCATACAATAAAACCACCCCAAAAGATTGAAAATGAAAGGAAGAAAATTATATGCTAGGTGAATCCAAATTAAAATAAAGCTGGTATAGAAATAACAATAAACAAAACAATAAAATACTTTTAAAACTTAGGTTCATCATTACATTATAATAAACAGAGGAATTCAACAAGAAACTTAAACAACTTTGAATGTGTATGTACACAGCCATAGGGCATGCCATAGATTTTAAAAATATGAAAAGAAAAAAAATTGGTAGAATAACAAGGAGAAACTGACAAATCTGCAATTAACAGATTTCAACATATTCTTCTCAGTACTTAATAAAATAAGCAAATTATTAAGAAAGCAAAATTAACAAAGACACAGCAATGACAAAAGTATATAAAACTGAATATTTGATTTATATATTTATATGCTGGCTTTCCAGAAATAACCTATTCTCTTTCAAGAACACATGCAAGAAGTACAAAAATGGACTAAGACACATAAGTCCTAAATTTCAAAGATCTGATATCACACAGACCATATACTTTCTATAATGACAGTGCAATTTAGTTAGAAATCAACAGCTCAAAAGAAGAAAAAGGTTAAAATAAAATCCCTTTGTCTGGAAACTTAAACAATCACTCTCTAAATAAATCACAGGTTACAATGGAAATCACAAAATATTTAAAACTGAATGACAATGAAAATAATACATGTCAAAATCTGCAAGAAACAGTGCTTACAAAGTAATTTATATCCTTATATGCCTATAAAAAAATCTTAAAATGGGGCACCTGGGTAGCTTAATGGGTTAAGCCTCTGCCTTTGGCTCAGGTCATGATCCCAGGGTCTTGCTCAGCAGGGAGCCTGCTTCCCCCTTTCTCTCTGCCTGCCTCTCTGCCTACTTGTGATCTCTGTCTGTCAAATAAATAAATAAAATCTTTAAAAAAAAATCTTAAAATGAAGTAAACATTCAAATCAAGAAGTTGGGAGCAGGGGGAGGCAAAAAAGAACTTGATGAAAACATAGATGAAAATAATGACAAAAACACACATTAATAAAGCAGGAAGAAGGCAGCAGAAGTAGTAGAAGTAGCAGCAGCAGTAGTAGTAGTAGTAGTAGTAGTAGTAGTAGTAGTAGTAGTAGTAGTAGTAGTATAGAAAGGATTAACAAAATCCAAACTTGTTCTTTGAGCAAACTAAAGTAAGGACAAACCACTAGGGTGACTGAATTGGGGAAGGCAAGTAGGGAACATGCCTGTTTAAGGGGAGAGGGACACAAAGGAACAATCCTGGGAACCCAGAAGAGGACATAACCACAGATAAAGGAGGACTCCTTTAATGATAAAAATACTTTAGTAACTTTGGCCAATAAATCTCGAACACATGAAATGGATAAGTTTCTATAAAAATAGAAGATTTAGAAAATATTTTGAAAAGAATAACTAAGAAATATACCCACCCAATTCAACATCAGCTTAGGTTTTATAAAACTTTCAAGGAAAAATCAGTCTCTCTATTCAAACTGTTTCAACAAATGATAAATGGGAGAAATCCTTCCAAATCTTTCCTTTAGGCCTGTACAGCTTTGACAGTAAAACCGGATATTATTAGTTAGAAAAAGAGAAAGTCACATCTAACAGTTTCACTCATGAACACAGACACAAAACTACTAAATTAAATAATAATAAATTGAATTAAGAAGTGATCCAGAGATCTACAATACAACCAAGTGGGGTTTATGCTGAAATAAAATAACGGATTAACATCAGCAAGTCTATTAATATAACACAGTACATTAACAGATGAAGGAGAAAAATCAAAGAATCCATCTCAACACACAGAGAAAAGAAAGTGTATATTAAAATTTAAAAAATCCAAGAATCGTTTAAAAAACAAACTCTTAGCAAATGGGGAGTTGAAAGGAACTATCTAACTTAAACAGATAAGGCAATTACCTTGCTTAATGTTAAAACTTTAGAAGGATACTCTATTTATTATTATTTATCTATTTATTATTTATTTAGAAGGATACTCTATTGCCCAAGACAAGGATATCTCCTCTTATACACAACACTGTCCTGGGTGTCCAAGTCAGTGGAACAGAGAAAGAGGTAAAAAATCGAGAAGAGGGGACGCCTGGGTGGCTCAGCTGGTTGAGCAGCAGCCTTCGGCTCAGGTCATGATCCCAGCGTCCTGGGATCGAGTCCCGCATCGGGCTCCTTGCTTGGCGGGGAGCCTGCTTCTCCCTCTGCCTCTGCCTGCCATTCTGTCTGCCTGTGCTCGCTCGCTCTCCTCTCTCTCTGACAAATAAATAAAATCTTTAAAAAAAAAAAATCGAGAAGAGGTAACACTATCTTTATTTGCAGATGACATAATTCTCTCAAAGATTTTTTTCAGTGTAGACAACAGACAGACTAATAGAAGTAACAACAGAGTTCTTAAGGTTGGTAGACACAAGATCAGCAATAGCTATGTTCCCACATGCCATGCACAAAATATAATGGGAAAAAAATACCCCCTTAGTAATAGCAATGAAAACAAAAAAAGTAAATAAATAAACTAATAAAAGATATGGTAGGCTTCTATGGAGAAATTTACAGAACATTCAATTTGAAGAATATAGAAGATATAAACTCTTAAAAGATAGACCATATTCCTGAATATGATTATCAGTATCACAAAGATTACAATTCTCCCCCATATTGATGTATAAATTCAATGCAATTCCAACCAATATTCCAGTAAGTTTTCAGACAAGCTGGTTCTAAAATTTATATAGAAGAATAAAGGGTCAAGAATAGCCAATGCAATTCTGAAATCAAAGCAACAGACTTAACTTACTAGTATCAAGATTTATTACTGAACCACAGAAATAAGAGCAGGGTAGTAATAACTCAAGAACAAAGACCAATGAAATGCAACAGGGAACACAGAATCCAGGCCTCCAATGGCTCCCTGTCTCACAAAGTGTAAAGCCAAAAATGCAATAAATTTCAACACCCAGCCTCACTTACCGTTCTGACCAAACTGCCAATTGCTCTCTTTCATTTTCTCTCTCCATTCCAGCCCAATAAGACTTCTTGCTGTCTGTCTCTCACACAAATCACCAATTCCTCCTCTGGCCCAATGAACACTACTGCTCCCCTGCCTGGAACTCTCTTCTCTCCTCTTTCCGCTATGCATAGGGCTCTCTCCCTCACTTCTTACAAGTTTTGCTTAAATACCAACCCCCCAGCAAGGCTGATCCTCACCATTTTAAGGTACATTTAAAGGTACAACTCGCCAGGATTCTCTTCCCCTGTTTTCCTACAGCACTCAACCACTTTCTAATATTATCTTTGGTACACCGGTCACAGGGCTCCAAGGTGCCATGGAGTTAAAAACAGTCTATAAACTGTAAGGCTCCCTCTACATTATATTCTGTCTACAGACATCAGGAAGGAAATGAGATATAGGGGGAGACAGGGATGGAAGGAGAAAAGAAGAGAGGAAAAAAGTAAAGGTGACGAAAAGAAAGAGGCAGAAAGACAGAAAGGAGAAAAAATGAGAAGAGGAGGAGGAGAAAGGAGAGAGAGGAAAAAGAGGAGGAGAAGGTCATGGGCTAGGAGGAGGAGGAGTTTCTTGGAGACTATACAGCAGTGTGTGTGTTTATTATGTAACTTCATCTCTGAGGTTTGAGGTTTTTGTTTTTGTTTTAATCACATTCAAGGGGCGCTTAGGTGGCTCAGATGGTTAAGCATCTGCCTTCAGCTCAGGTCATGATCTCTGGGTTCTGGGATTAAGCCGCACATCAGGTTCCAATGGGGAGTCTGCTTCTCCCTCTTCCTCTGCCTCTCCCCCTGCTCATGCTCTGTCTCAAATGAATAAATAAAATCTTAAAAAATAAAGTACAATAAAATAAAATAAGATCACACTTGAGATTATAATTACACTCTTGGAAAATGTTCATATTGTGGATTTCATAGGGGTTTACTCTATAGCTTTAGCATTTACCACTAGTTTTGTTTTAAAAATCAACAGGTGAGAATTTTGAATAAAAGTAAAATAAATGCTAAATTATTTTGTGACTAATAAACAGGGTTTTTATCTGTGCAAATTATTCACAAGAATGTCATTTTAAGAGCCCTAGATAAACACTACTGAGGACATAAAGAACACTGTACAGCAACTCACTATTTTCAAAATACGAAATTCTTACTTCAAACATATAACACAATTTATACAAGCTAATCCAAGCTCAAAATCCTTTTAAGTTTCCTTTCTCCCTCTTTCCTTCTCTCTCCTCTATTCCTCTTCTTTCTTTCTCCATTCCTCCCTTCCTAACCTCTCAATCCCTCTCCTTGCTTCCAATTCTCTTTCTTTCTCTCCCTCTCTTTTCTCCCTTCCTCTCCACCTCTCTCCTCATCATTCTCCCTTAGTGCTTTACCATATTTCATCTATGCTCCAAGCAGATCTCCAAGTATTTCACCAGATGTTTGTAACTCTTTATTCTAAGCATCAAAGGCCTATTTCCTTCAGAATTAAAGAGAGAAGCCATCAAAATATCTTGTTTCAAAGTAACCCCTGGGTAAAGATGCCAGTGTCAGTCTGTAAGTGTCGGATTCCTGGAGCAAAGCAATGGATTCCTGGTGCTTCCCTAGACATCAGAGAGTTAGGAAACATATTTATATTTCCCTAACCCAGGAATCATGAGACTATATATCCATGGACAGATTATATATATGAAATAAGATTTATAGATATATAGATATAATGTTGGAGAAATCTCTTCTACTGCTGAATAGCTCAACATAACATACAGAGATTCCCTCCTGGCAATTAGCACAAGGAGAGCATGAAAAAGAAAATGTTCAGTGTTAGTCCTGGTATATGCTCACTCCATAAGCCACCCCCCTTAGCCTCAACCAACCAGTCTGCTTCAGGACTAGATGCTTTTTACCGCGTATGTCATGCTGCTTCAGATGTTGATGTTTTTGTTCATGCTTTTCTTCTTTTGTCTAGAATAAAATTCCCCATCATTCCTCTAACTTCTACTCATCTTTTCTAAGAAATCATCTCTAAATTTCCAGAACAGGTTAAATGCCCCCCCTATGCCCCTCTGTGTATATCTCAAAGAACTTTCATATTCATACATTTTACATCCAATCCATCTGACTCAATTTTGTGAGGGCAGAAATCACATTTTATCTATCCTTCTGGACTTAGCATGGAATGTGGCATGGGCAGATGCCATATTAATGCTTCACTGAGTTTGTGATGCTTTACTGTCTTTCCTCTAAAATTTTTTGGCATTTTACTAGGAGACTCAAGAAATAAGCCTGAGACTCTCAGTCACGAGACAGGGAAGACAGGAGTGTAAAGCTGTGATACTCCAGCCTGCAATGCACTAGGTGATATTACCCAAAGGCTTGAGGATTTCTGATGGATCTTTCTAATCAGTCTTCTGGGGAGAGCCTGCTCTGGACATACTGCTGACAGCTGAGGAGTATAATATAGTGTGACCCTCTTTGGGACCCAAGGCAGTTTATATTCTCTGGACTAGAAAAGAGACTAGCACAAAATAAACAAGGACTAGACATATAGGTCAACAGGATATTCTCTTCAGTAAATGCAATTGGAGAACTGTGTTCTTTGACTATATTATCCATCCTAAGCAGTACGGCCAAATCAATCCTCCTAAAACACATTTGTAATAAAAATCAATACTACTCAATCCCATGTCATAGTCCCCCACTGCCCAGAGGAAAAAATCTAAACCCCTCTGCCATCTGTCCAGACTTTCCTCATTCTGTTGCAACCCACTTTTTCTTTTTAAGTTGTATTTAAAACCCTGTTTCTATGTACAAACTCTCAATGACAGTCAGTTTGGAATGGTTAATGCTTTGTGAATATCCCACGTACATTCCTATAACTCCACATCATTTCCCACTCCTCCATTCTCCTTAAATCCCATCTTTCATAGTCCAACATCACTTCTACTTTCTCTATAGAGCTTTTTCATATTAGCTCTTTCCATAGAGACCTCCTTCTTCCCTGCTACCGAGAGCACTTACCTCGCTTGGTACCCATGCTATCAGAAGAAATAATTTAATCAACATTTACTAAATACATCTATCCACCTTGAGTGTGTCTTGTGTAAGATACTCGGCTAGATTTAAGAATATGGAAATAAACAAGACCAGAATAGCCCTTAGGCATAGTATTACTTTACTGAGCAAAGTACCTAAAAACTTAAGAAGGAACAAAAATACTAACATAAAACTACCGTACTGGCCTGCATTGCAAGATCCTAAAGACATTAAAAGGTATAGCAATATCAAGATGAAGAAGTTCTGGTAGGATACCTCAGTCAAAATTGTATACTTTAATATTAAATCTTTTTTTAAAAAACCTCAACATATAATTATAATATCTCATATGGCTTTCTATCTTATGCAATCTTTTTTAAAAAGATTTATTTATTGGGGCACCTGGGTGGTTCAGTTGTTAAGCATCTGCCTTCTGCTCAGGTCATGATGCCAGGGTCCGGGAATCGAGCACCCCATCAGGCTCCCTGCTCAGCAGGAAGCCTGCTTCTCCGTCTCCCACTCCCTCTACTTGTGTTCCTTCTCTTACTGTGTCTCTGTCAGATAAATAAAATAAAATCTTAAAAAAAAAAAAAAAGATTTGTTTATTTGAGAGAGAGAGAGCACCAGTGGTTAGGGGAGGGAGAAGCAGGCTCCCCAGTGAGCAGAGAGCCCAATGCAGGGCTCGAACCCAGGATCCCGGGATCATGACCTGAGCCAAAGGCAGACATTTAACTGACTGAGGCACCAAGGCGCCCCGTGCCCTATGCAATCTTAAAGAATTATCAATTTATAAAAGAACGACATGAACCTGTGGGAATGAGGGGGGGGGGGGTCTAGGGAAAAAAGTATTACTCTTATTTATAAAATATCACATATTCCATCTTACTGTTATAATTGGGTAAAATTTTCTATTCTCAGAGATTCAAGAAGTAAAACTGAAACTGCATTCCAGTAAGAAAAGCAACATGGTTGCATTCTATCTTTCCAATACCATCTCTTGCTACATTAGTTTGTATGTCCAAGGCTTCCATCACTCCAGTGGTTTCCTTCAGAGGACCTGTCATAATTTGAGGTTACTTATTTTGATGGTCCCCTCCTGCCCTAATGAGAGCTCCCTAAGCCCTCGGTGTTCCAGCCACCTAGCACAGCTCATAACACACAATACTTATAGTCACTGAATGAATGCAGCTTCAGTTATAACCAAAGATTAAATTACTTTTTTTCAGAAAGTTCCGCCCTGAGAGAACAAGAACACTGATACACACAGTGAATATATTTAAAGTGGAAGGAAGTTTAATTATTAATAGAAGGCAATAGTATGTAATTTCCAGGGATACGGGAAAAGGCAACTTTTAAAACTGTTTACTCAGGAAACACAAGGGATTGGTGGGGGTTGTACCACTGTAGTTGGTAAAGGACCTGCATAAATGCACCCAAAAAAAAAAAAAAAAAAAAAAAAAAAAAAAGAAGGAAGGACTAGTATTCCAGATCATTTTATTCTAAATCTTAAAAAAAAAAAAAAATGATTTTTTTTTTTTTACTTCTTACACTGAGTTTTCAGAATGCAAGTATTACATGTGTTTTCAAAATGCATTATGAATATTAATAAACTCCTATTCTTTTCATGGTGTAAAATGTTTTGATAACAGATTCACAATGCAGAACGCATTTAGATAATTTTTTCTAAATGCTTTCTGTGTTATGAACTTATCTTAAAATTTCCCAAGCTGTCATTAACCAAATCTCTTGCCAGAAGTAATGTGCCTCACTCTATAGATCCTCATTAGGGAATATTTTGCTAATGCTATTTTATCATTTCCTTTCCTTAAAAATATACTGTTTACTTTGGCAGCTTTCACAAAGACTATGTAGAAATCCTTTGCTCACTAGCATAGTGGCATATGACCTTTCTCTTATTGGACAAGCCTTAACTTTCCTCCTTTTTAAAAGAGGGAAGCCTTATAATATTCAAATAACAAGACAATTAAATTATTTCATAACACTCTGAGATGCTTTCACTGTTTCATATATCTTCCCTTTAAATTATAAGTTAAACCTGATACAAAGGCAATGAAAATGTCCAGGAAAGTTAATGACACATAATTTTTTTTTTTTAATAAGAGCAAGCACTTGCATTATAACTGTCAAATTACCATTACACTTTTATGAAATCACCCTTCTAAGAAAAAGAGTTACCAAGTAAATTATTACAATACAAAACTGCCTCACTGAACAATTTTCCTTCATTGTATACTAATAACTATATATATTTACACACACACAATATATTAAATCAGCAAGCTCTATGACTTCTCCTTTCTAACCTTCCATCCTCAAAGCTAAGTTGTTCACTGGCAGTAAATTGGCACTGGTGCAATGCACGATTTCCTGACAATCACAAGGGTACCATTCCTGGCACTGCAGTGGTAACAAACCAGCAGCACATCTTACATTAATGCAAAACAGTGTCCCAGTGCCTTGAAGGACTTAGTGTTTCTCCCTGGGTGCCTCACTTGCTAGACAGTGCAGAGGCCATGACTCCCTATACATCTTTGATCCAATGGCTGGAAAGTTTGAGGACTTCCATCCTGATGATACAAACTGTGTAAGGTAATTTTCAGAATGCCAAAATAGACATACAAGCGGCTCTAGTCAGTGATATGTGCTTGAAAATCAGAAGCCGGCATATACAAAATTTGAGAAGACTTATGAAAGTCATCTTATTAAAATCTCTCTTGAGGTTACTAAACTAGGCCAGATTATCCAGTCACAGTCTCTGGACAGCCCTTTGAAAATTCGATGGGAACATGCCAGGGAGAGAATACAGATTAAAGTGACATTTATATTAGGTAACTCATAACCACCAAAGTACTTTTATTGCTCACTTTAAGACATGCTTGCTTGCTTTTTTTTTTTTTTAAGTATTTAAAAAAACCCTTTAATCCATTTTTTGGTTGCTTTAAGAGATAGTAACAAAGTTTATGTGGAGAGGGAGTAGAGCAATGAGGGGGTTAATGGAAAGCCACATAAATTTTTCTACCATTTTTTTTTTCATTAAATACCGTGAAGACACTATATATTGCTAAGACCAATAAAGGATCAACTGATACTAACATAGCTAAGGCTTTTTTTTTTTTTTTTTAAGATTTTATTTTTAAGTAATCTCTACACTCAACATGGGGCTTGAACTCACAACCCTAAGATCAAGAGTCACATGCTCTGCCAAACTGAGCCAGCCAGGTGCCCTGCTAAAACTTTCTATATCCTTTTGCCTGTCTGCCTGAGGGCATTCACTAGCCCTTCTCTATTGTTCCTTATTGCTAAAATAAAATCCCCCCAAACAACAAAATTCACTTGTATAATATATCTTAAAAATCACCAAGTTTTCTTCTATTTATACAAATACCCAACGACGGTTGACAGATTCTGCCACCTGAGGAGGGGCCGAAGCAGTAGTGATGGCAGAGTAACCATCACAGCTTCAAAGAAACACAGGGACAGACATCTGACATCTACCTACATTCCCACACCCAGCTCAGAGTGGGATAAATGACCTGCCAAAAGAAGTGTGAAGCAGACGGAAATTCCAGTATGTTGCCATTCATCGGGTGAACAACAGTAAGTAGGATTTCACCTACATGGTCCAACGAGCAACACCACCTCCCAATCTGTTAACAAATAATGGTCCTAGGTATGTAGTCTTTTTTGCTTTCAGAGTATTATTTCTCCATACTCCACTAATGTACTTTACTTTCCATCATCCTGAGTATCAACCCTTATTAGTTTTTCTGATTTCAGTATATTTATTATATGTAAACTACCTTAAATACTTCTAGAACATGATGAGGCAGGAAAAAGAAGAATCTATACTGAGAAACCATACCTTTTTCTCTCATACCCCAAGTCTATGTAAGGAACTAACAATACTATATTATAGTATGCATTTAATGAGCACCGATATACAAACTGAATAGTAGAACATTATAAAATTACCCTGTGTCCCTACTCACGGTAATGGTCCCAGTTATATTTTTAAAAGGCAATGGCCTTTTAAATATACCAAATAAACCAAATGGAAGGGGGGAATCTACTTTTTTATACTGTACTATTTCAGATCTAGCAGCTGATATTCAGCTCAGTGTAGCCTGTCAGGTTCTTTAAAGGCTTTCCAACATTTGGCATTAGCCTACCAGAGAGCAGGGCCTTTTATAATCAGCACTGTTGCAAAATGTCTCACTCACCAGTACTCCAAGGAAGGCACAGTTTTCCCAGCAAAGGCAAAATAAAATTGGAGCTGACACTTATTTGGTAGAATGCTGTTATCAGCGAGTATTTATCTTGCATACTCTCCCCATACCACAGGCCTACTCCAGAAAGCTACGTTTTTTTTTTTCTTTAATCAAAACACAGTGCAGCCTTTAATCATCAGCACTGCTTGTGATCCCAACCCTCTTATCCCTAACATAAGAAAAATAAATCTGATGGCTAAAACCAACAGAAAAATAAATGTAAGATGATTCTATACTTTTCTTAGAGTCTATTTAAAATCATGAAGTCAAAGACAGCTACATGTTTTGCAATATGTTCAACAAATTCTGAACAGAATTAACTTTGATTCTTAACAATTAAAAACAATTTCTCCTAATGAGGTAAAACTCATGTGAGAAGATATTTAAAAAAAAAAAAAAAAAAGAGGAGATAGATACAGGAACTCAGAGTTATCAGGGGCTGTAAACCTAGAAGATAGAAGATAGTATTTATTCAATGTAAGAATGGCATAAAAGGGACAAGAAATACAGGAAACATCACCTGAAGATGGAACACCTAAAAGTTGGTGCACAGCCCAGAGATACCCAATAAACACCCACTCTTCAAACTATTCTAATGTGCAGAGTAGTTATGCATTTAATGACAATCACATACAATCAGCATCTGGTCACTGCCAAAAAAATATGTTAAGAATTATGAATGTTTACCTTTTTTTTTTTTTTAAGAGCACCAATTTGCAAAAGGTTTAGAAATAAGAAGACTCTGTCAGAGCATCTCCTTTCATTATCAAGAATCAGTCGTAGTTTAGGCAACTTTTCACATGCTACCATGTTTTCAGTAAGCAGTATGTGAACCATATCTTTTCATGATACTTCTAACAACAGGTAAAGAGATTTAAAAAAATTGTTGTGGTGCTTTTTCCCTAATCTTTATTTTAGTGATAAAAGCTACACAAACACACACACATATTCTCTACCACTTTCATTTGGAGTTTAATAGATTAAACTGAATCTAACTAACCCATTCATATTTTCTCTTTTCAAAACTATTTCTTAAGAAGTACAACTAAGTTTAGTAAAAAAATTCACTGAAAACAAATAATGAAGTTATAAAATACTATCTGAATCAAATTATCATCTGAATAAATACAATTTTTCTAAATAGTAATCACACCTTCAAATCTGATTAATATCACAATTTGAAGCAATCACACAATCTTATGTTAAATTCAGAGATTTCCACTTAAAATAATTTTCCCTCTCATAATACTAACAAAGGTGGGGGGAAAATATGCTAGTCACTGGTCTTCACTTAATCTGGCCAGGGTCATTTACTCAAGTACAAGAGACTCCTTCAGATGTACCACTTTTTCTCCAAATGACTCTGGACAAATCTTATTTACTAATTTTAAACATGTATCAAGACTAGAAACTACCCAAACTCCCATCAATAGTAGGAGGGATAAATAAATCAAGGTATATTTACACAACAGAATCCTATATGGCAATCAGAATCGGTGACATACAACTACACATAGCAACCCCAATGACTATCACAAACAGTGCTGAACAAGAGAAGAAAAGCCAAAAAATACATATTGTATGATTCTATTTACATAAAATATAAAAACAAACTAAACTAAGCTGGTAGAATAGTGCTTATGCTTGGGACTTGAAAGAAGAATGAAGGAGGTCTTAGAGTGCTGATAACATTTTTTTTTTTTTTTAAAGATTTTATTTATTTGACAGAGAGACAGCAAGAGAGGGAACACAAGCAGGGAGAGTGGGAGAAGGGGAAGCAGGCTTCCCGCCAAGCAGGGAGCCCGATGCAGGGGCCTGATCCCAGGACACTGGGATCAGGACCTGAGCCAGAGCCAAAAGCAGAGGCTTAAGGACTCAGCCACCCAGGGGGCCAAGTGGTAACATTCTATTTCTTGACCTGAGTGCACATTACATAAATGTGCTCAATTTAGAAATACTTACTAACCTATAAACACTGTAACAAATGTACATTTTATACTGTATTTTATACATCAATATAGTTATACATATGCGATCAAAAAAATAAAAAAAATAAAAATAAAAAAATAAAGCAAAGGGGTGCCTGGGTGGCTCAGTCAGTTGAGCGTCTGCCTTCAGGTCATGATCTCAAGACCCTGGGACGGAGTCTCACATTGGGCTCCCTGCTCAGTGGGAAGTCAGCTCCCTCTCCCTTTGCTTCTGCCCCCTGCCCTCTGGCTTGTGCTCTCTCTCGCTCACTCTCTCAACAGATGAAATCTTAAAAAGAAGCAAAATGTTAACATTTTGGATTGTACAGAATTTTAGCTTAAATCTGAGTTGCAAAAGCACAAGTATTTATCTTATAATCTGTGAGAAACAGCATAATGGTTTCCCAAAAATGCTCCTGTGCTGATCCCCAGAACTGTGAATAGTTTATGCCACGTGGCAGGGGGGAATTAAGGTTGCAGATGGATTACTGCTGCTAATCAACTGACCTTAAAACAAAGAGATGATCTTGGATTAGCAAGGGCCCAATATAATTACAGGAGTCTTTAAATGAGCAAGAGAGAGGCAGAAAGGTAGTGTCATAACTATAGTGTGTGGAAAAGACTCAAATAGCCGCTGTGGCTTTGAAAATAGAAAAGGGCCACAAGCCAAGAGAAGCTGGAAAAGGAAAAGAAAGAGATTCTCCCCCAAAGTGTCTAGAAAGGAGTGTGAGCCTGCCAACATCATGATTTTAGCCTGGTAAGGCCCATTTCAGACTTCTGAAACCCAGAACTGAAGATAATAAATCTGCAAGATAATAAATCACCATCAACTTTGTGGTAATCTGTTTTGGCAGCAAGAATAAAACTAATACATTATTCTGTTGTCTTTACTTGTTTTAGAATATTACATAATTTACATAAAGTAAACATTTTAAGCAATACATATATTTTAAAAGAAAACACATAACAGGAAAACACATTATAACACTAATGGTAGCCTGTTTGTAAGTGCTAATATAAGGTGCCAATCTCCCCCATATTTTTGGAGGTTATCTTTACATCCTCCAATAATCGAAGCATATGTTCATTACATCTTATATCCACTTACTCAATACATATTTTCCATTCCATCAACAGTAAAGTTAGTTCTCAAGTCTATTCGCTCATGGAATCAAGACAATTATTTTAACAAAATCAATTTCTCAATTTTCCTGAAAAAAATGTCTAATGAATTTTGAGTTGATCCCTTACCTCCTAAATTTAATGAACAAAACATCAGTAAATGAATTTTTTAAAGGGAAAGAAAGAGATCCTTTTGTCTGAATTCAATAATACTTAAAAGTAAAATAATGAGGGGCACCTGGGTGGCTCAGTGGGTTAAAGCCTCTGCCTTTGGCTCAGGTCACGATCTCAGGGTCCTGGGATGGAGCCCCGCACCGCATCGGGCTCTCTGCTCTGCAGGGAGCCCGCTTCCTCCTCTCTCTCTTCTGCCTGCCTCTCTGCCTACTTGTAATCTCTGTCTGTCAAATAAATAAATAAAATCTTAAAAAAAAAAAAAAAAGGTAAAATAATGAGGAAAAAATCAATTTGGGGACTTCAGCAAATAGTCATATGACTTCTAACTTATCAGTTAGCCTCATGAAAATCAGGCCATTCCAATGTTAAGGAAGAGTCTAATCAAATGGTATTCTGCAAAAAATGTACAGACTGGAATTTCTTATTTGACAGAGAGAGAGAGATCACAAGTCGGCAGAGAGGCAGGCGGGGGGCGGGGGCGGGAAGCAGACTCGAGGAAGTGAACAATCAACATGCTCCAGCACTACATTAGGCCAGGAGTGTTCAGTTAATTCTGGACGCCACACTTAAAAAGCATGGTAAGCAAACTGGACCACACTCGAAAGAAAATGACCAAATAACTTACAACCTGGCCAACAGGACAACAATTGAAGGAAGCAGAGATATTTAACCTAGAATTGAGACAATTTAGGGAAGAGACATAAATAATCCTTCATGCACAACTACACTGAAGTACACCCTGCCATGAAACTGTTTTGGTCAGCATGGTGTTTTATAACTATTGCTGGGAGAGTATGTGCTACCCTCAATTGTGGCAAATATCAATTTTATACATTGATTAAAATGTGGCAACACAATAGTCCAATACTTCATGGCATATCAGAGAACTCAGGCATACTGACCAGGCACCACTGATACAGGAACTACAAAAAAATACACTTCAATTCAGTGTAGACTTTCTACTTGGGTTGTTTAAAGACAATATGGGCTGGGGTGCCTGGGTGGCTAAGTGGGTTAGGCCTCTGCCTTCGGCTCGGGTCATGGTCCCAGGGTCCTGGGATCGAGCCCCACATTGGGCTCTCTGCTCAGCAGGGAGCCTGTTCCCGCCCCCCCCCCCCCCCCCCCCCGCTCTGCCTGCCTCTCTGCCTACTTGTGATCTCTGTCAGATAAATAAATAAAGTCTTAGAAAAAAAAAAAGATAATATGGGCTGACAAGAAGGGTAATATATTTGCTATGTGTCAGGATGTGGTGAAAGAAACTCAAGCATACTGAAAGGGGAAGGGGACAGGATGACCTTTAATAGTACCTTCACTCCTGAGATTGTAATGATTCCGTATCTCAATTTTCAGATAAGCTATACCTATTTAAAAATATCCCACATGGACTGATTACTCAGAAGGAGACAGAATACTGAAAGGCAAAGCACATCAAATTATAAGGGAAAGATGTACTGAGAGAGGGTAAAGAGAAGTATCTTGAATACCCCATTCTGAAACTTGACATGTGTATTGACAGTAAAGTCAAAAATGCATGAATTCTTAACTCAGTCCTCCAAACCAAACTTTTCTGCTCTCTCTTTATTACCAGAATTACTATTTGAAAGCAGAATTTATATGAAGACCTATTTATAAAGGTAGCAATATAAGAGAGGTGAATAAACAGAAATCCATTCTCCCTGGAAAGGAAACATAAGGCTGATAGTCTTAAAGAGCAGCATCCTGTCAGCCTGAAGTGTAAACCTGTGAGATGGAATGAAAGTTAAAAAAAAAAAAAAAAAATCAATACCGTTTGAATAGAAATAGTCATAAAAAGAAGAAAGTTTCCCCGGGTTTGGTGCCATTACACTGTTCAGCCTCAAGAACTGAAGCCTCAATGCAATTCTCCGAAGGGTAAAGGGCTGCATTCATCCACCATTAGCTGATGTTCATCTTGAACAATACACTCACACAACGTAAACTTCTAAATTTCTTATTCAGTTACACTTAACTTCTGTGTCCAGGGTCATCACTGGTAAGAGTTCCTAGAAATATTCTTTCTCTGGTCTCCTTTGTCAGTTGCTCTGGGAGAACTACCATCTTAAAAATCAATGGATAGGTCTATCCCTCTACCCGTTTAATCATTATAGGCTGAGTCCCCTCTGCATCAATTAAGCACACAATAGCGTGTAGTACATAAAAACCACAATAAGCAATACAGAGAAAAGGATTAAAGCCATGAAAAATGTATTAATTTATTCTACGCAATGCACTTGTAATTCTTCCACTTTCAGTCAAGATCACAGTACAGTTTAATAGTCTGGTTCAGGGACCAATTAATCCTTTTATATTTAAATCAATCACTGACTCCTCTCCGAATAATTTAGCTTCACATGCTGCCTCCCATTTGATGTCTTTAGGGAAAGAGCACAGTTAACACCATGTGGCACATTAATCATGTTTGGTAATAGAAAAAGAAATGCAGTATCAGAGAAACCTCATACAGAAAGTGGAACATGCTCTAAAACATGTTAGCATAACCATTATATATGCTGCCTTTTTCTTAATTAAAACAGGCAAGTTAAACCCGGAGCCAAGAGTGCGCCCTTCATCTAGCTTTTCATAGTTCGTGTGCATGCATGTATGTACTTACTTTGATGATGTATAAAACATATATCCAGGAATAAAACCATTCTATACAACCTCTTCCCCGCCCCCACTGTTGTCAGATTCCTCTCTCCCATCCCAACCAACAGCGGGATGATTTGATGATGCCCAAACAGTGGGAGAGGGGAAAATAACAGAACAGCATATATTTTACTCAAACTGGCATGTGTTTGGCACCTTGCCACAAAGCTGTGTCCTTTTCCTTGAATGACTCTGAAGCCTAATGAATAGGGTTAATTCAGCGACATAGTCAGGTGTCGTCTGAAGAGTCTCACCGCTGCACGTCAAGCAGATGTCCATGTTTTAAGAATATTTTCTCTAAACAAAGAGGTCAGGAAAGCACTGAGAGTTCACATGACTACGAGTGACAACACTGTACTAAATAATTCTCCTTACTTTGACCCACGGCCTGACAAAAGGAGGAGGTCCTCCTTTTCTTTCCTGGATCTTACTCGCCACAAGAATAAGTCAACTTTGAATTCTAGTGGCCACACCATGGACGTATGATTTAGCTTCAGAAATTTCAAAGCAAACATAAGCACTTTTCAAATAGTTACAAGTAACTGTTTTTAGAAATCTTAACTGGTTAACTTTGTATGTAGATCCAGCACTGAAAAGAAGGAGAGTCTGCTTGACATAACTCGAATACACTGCTGACTCGGGAGCTCTGCCAGTTCAAACAATTCCAAAGGGAGGAAAGCACACAGTGAATGTTAACTCTGTGTTCACTTCACACCAACCAGACATATCAAATGGTAAAAGGTTAGGATCAGCTCTGTCACACTAGTGGGAAGAAGAAAGAAAAAAGAGGCCATGCTTATAGGCAGTAATCCAAACTCATGGATGGTACAGCATCTAAAGACAGAAATTCAAAAGGGTGACTACATTCACTGTCATACTAAAGGAATATCTCTCTGGGTGTGTGAACTATGACAACCTTTGAGAATCTGGTTGACAACTATGACCTACAAATAATCATTAGGTAGAAAAATATTGAGTGTTATTCCTCTGATCCCCAGAAGAGTCATATCAGAGAAACATTTGAAAAGAAGTCTTTTGTCTGTTTTTTATCTCAGAATACAACACCACTTATGAAGATTTAAACAAGTGAACCAAGCTCATCATCAAAAATCTTGTCCAGAGAATAAAAAGTCACACCAGCTAACAAGCTACCATCAGCAGGGTATGTTTGCCTTGTGTTGACTTTTTTTTTTTTTAAAGAAAAGTTTGTGTTGATTCATTCACTCTCTCCTATCTCATTTCCCCTTGTGAAGCAAGAACTGAAAGTGTCAACACAGAGACACAGAGCTGGTCGACCCTACAGATCACTACAAAACTACAAAACACACAAATAAATCCCAGCAGCTAAATGAAAGGGGGGGGTTTCCTGTACGTATTTGGGTAAAAGGCACTCTGATATTTCAGTGACTGTACCTCTCAGATGGTGAATACCAAGAGGGAAAATGCTACATGCTCTTTCTGGATTCAGTTTACGATATGTTCAAAACAAGATCATAAAAGGCCTGCCACAGTTCTTTTGAACACTTAGTGTAATCTTTCCTTTCCTTCTCGTGTCTGCTTTTAATCTAGCTGTCCCAGTTCTGGGCTCAGGCAGCCCTGATTCCCCCTGGCTGAGACAACAAATGAAAGCCTCACCACATCCCCGAAGTGCTCTGCTCTCAGGCTCACTGCTCATCTGAGCTGCTCTGGACAATCCCACCATCCTGCAGGGGACACTGTATTCAGCTTCTGGACGAGGACCTCAGGTTCCGACTCTTAAGAACTGCTGAGCTGATAGGCTCTGTCTTCCTGTACTAGGCTGGGTGAGTTTGTGACTATCTGCTCTTCTATCTACAGAGAGTCAGTACTGAAAACGATGGCGTGACACAGCATGCATCCCAGCTTATATGAAAAGATTTATATAAAAGAGAAATGGTCTTCTATAAATTTCACATTTAGCATAATTCAATCTACACTAAGGCACCAGATTTTCAAATAAATATTCCCATCAAACATTGTGATTATCAAAGAGAATCCAATTTAGAGTTGCTATTTTATCAGGAGCCATTATTAGTTAGACAAGTTATAAGTAAAAAGAGAAACAGAGAATATGAATGCAACAGAAAGTACAAAAAGTTTTAAACTAGCTTTTCAAATCACCAATAACAAGGCATGTTTTAGGTATGTACTAGGTAATTAATAAAAATTAGGTGAATAAATGGTGACATTTCTAACAATATATAAAACCTATTCTGGAAAAAAGACTATTGCTTAAAAAAGGAAAAGCATGTTTATACAGCCTGCTACTTGTAAACCCAATACTAAAATTCAGTTTTTTTTAATTCTCTATATATTCTTTAACATACTATATCCAAATCAAAAATATGAGAGGCTGGCTTATAGTTATGCACACAAAGGAAAGAATTCTTGATTATCCTCTTATTTTCAAAAGTTAAATCTGTTAATTTTAAATAATCATTGTGAAAAAAACAAAAGTAAACACAAATATGCTCAGTATCAACATGAAATGTACTAGAATACCGCTTTACTGACCAATTTAAAAAAAAAATCACACATACAAAAAGTAGTTAACAATGTGATGCAAAATCCAAAGCCAAATGGATATAACAATGCTACCTCCCAAAATAATAGCTGGAATGGCCATTTAAAAAGAAATTTGGGGTATTTGATGCCTTTATTTCATATTGTTATTTTCTTTGTTAAATGGAATGAAACACAGCTCTAGCAGTACCATATATATATGAACATTTTAGCAATTAATGTGTATGCAGTAAAACATGGAAATACAATTAAATAGATCAATTCATAAGGGAAATTTTAATAACATCAATATAGTGTTTTTTTTTCATTTCTACCTGTGTACAATTACTTTTTAAAAAGAGAAAAAAGATAAAGCCTTTCTTTACTCAACACCCAAGTATGACATCTATCTAAATCAAGTACTTGATAAGGACATAAAATATTAAGAAAAATATCAAGTTATAGATTTATATGAGAATGTCACTGATAGCAAGAAAATACTATTGCTTTCATTTTTTTTTTTAAGTGGGTTTTCTTTATCCAACAAATCTGCATAGGTTAGCTGTATGGTACAAGAGGCATGTTTTTGACAGTCGATATAATTTAAAGTAAAATAATGCTAGTGATTAAAAACACAGAATCAAAGAAAATAGATTAAGATAATAAGGAAATAGGGACTGTTGATAACACTCTCTGGAAGCTGTTTCAAAAACATTCTCCAAGGCCTCCTAAATAGATGGAGGGTCTCTTACCAGCATTCCTTGTCCCATTCATCCTTTCCCCCCAGCAAGGTCCTCCTGATTAAAGCCCAGTGCTCAATATTACTCGAACACTCATCCTTGCCTTTCTGTCTATAAACCTGTACATCCTATCTGAAACACGAAAAAGTTAAGTTAGAGGCCCAGTATTCCTTCTTGCTTTCTCTTTCAATAAGAAAACGGTAAGGGAAGGTTTCCTACAGCACTTACTGAATATGTGTTTTTATTCACTTAGTTTTTATTTGGTCTTTTGAAAAATTTCTAGTTAGAGTTGTACCTGTTTCAAGATATGGGTTACATCTAATTGTCCCATTTAAAAACCCATTTACTACTGTCTAAACAACCTGAGAACAAAAATTTGGAAGAGAAGAAATAAATCCATGACTCTCACTGGTCACATAGGGGAATGAAAGAGGCACTCATCTCCACTCTTGGAACTGAGAGCCGGTACAGTCATGGTGACAACTGGTCAGAAGCATCTGTACATCACCGTGTGCTGAATCAGGGGTAAGAAGCTAACCCACTCTGCCAGTCAGAATTCCTTTCCTAGCACCTGAATCTGGATAGAGGGAGTTCTAATCTCTCTAGAGACTGTATCTATTAGAACCTGTAACCCTGAGATTTGCATCTGATCTTGCCAGGAACCAGGGGTGGTGTGAGGTTGGGGATGGGGGTGCGAGTGAGGGTGTGTGATGAGGTTAAAAGGTTTGGTGCAGTATCTCAGAGTTTAGTGATAAAAATTTAGAACACGACAGTGAAAATGGAAAGGAACTCCATTTTACAGGTAAACAAACCAAGAAAAATACCTAGTAATACTATCTGGAAACATTCTTCAATTGGTAATGCTTAAGAGATAAACTAATCTATGGATCAGAATAAAGTTTTATCTTTTTAAATATCCAGAAAAACTTATTTTTCCATCTGGAAAGGCAAAGGAAAGTGAGCTAAGTTAGCCCTATCTTGCAGTCTTGTCTTATGCCTTTTAAATGGGAGGTAGAGCAGTATATCAAGTTAGAAAGTCATTACTATTACTGATTTCTATTTTTTAAATCACTATGTCTTTAACTAGTTTTTTTTAAAACTGAGGAAACACAATGATATTCTAGTATTCTTGCACTGTCTCTACTTAAACCTTATTCCCAAGGAAACAGCTAATGACTCAATATCAGACCTTGCATAATTATTGACTACAAAGGAAGTACACTACAATGAGACATTTGCTCCTTAGCAATATGAAAATGACCCACTTGTTTTTTGCCTTAATATCAGTCTCTGATTTTCACATAGAGACCAGCACTTTCTGCTAGATATATGCTAACAAATACAGGTTACATTACTTAACATGCTTTTGCCTGGAGAAGGTTACTATTTTCAGTGCCATTCTATTCTAGATTAAACAAAGACACAACTAAAACCACCTTTATTTTTAGGCACTTAGCGACTGCCTCTTTTGGAAGAGGCTCAGCTCTGAAGTCATTCCTGTTAAAGCATAAGTGAAGATAATTGCTCATACACTACCATGGATGAACATATTTCTCATGACCAAAAGCCTGCAATTAAAATAAATTAAATTTTAAAATTTACATTTTATATTAACAAAAAAGCACAAATCTTCTTGAATATACTACATAATTTCTATATTAACGACAAATTGTCTTACCTTTTTAAATCTTTTTTCTAAAGAAAGCACTTAAAATGTTGGCATAGTAAAAGGAACAGTGATACATGAATCATTTGCAGAGTTAGGAAAAAGTAAATGAAATATGGAGAGTTCTTTTCCATAATCACGGTCAAAACCTCTAATTTACACTTTTAAAAAATGCTTTCTGTTAAAGATTTACAAATATTCAAAGCAGGCAGTTATAACTATATATGCAAAGTACTGGATCTAAAAATATAACATGCATGGACATTTTGTTTTGCCTCAAATATTCAAACGATAAAGGAAGGGTGGCCAACTGAAAACTTAGCCTCCTTTACCACTGTATTTTATAAATTGAAATAAACATTGATTATGAAAATAAATAAGATTCGAGGGCAGGGTTTTTCAAATGGTAAGGGTCATAAAATCAGCTTAGTGGATTTCAATCAATATTTTTTAATTAATAGAAATGTATAAAATAGAAGACAAAGAGATTTTCAGGCTTGCTTTAAGAAAGAGGAGACATGAATACATGTATCCTGGGTTGCAATGTCAGATGTATTTCTTTGAATGCAATCAGGAAAAAAAATGAAAATTCTTTGAAAGATCAAGTACTGTAGTAAACTTCAATTTAATATCCTGATAACATGAAGATTTTTCATTATATTGGCCTTCTAAAATGTTCTGTTAAAGCCCCAAACCATAATTCACAGCTAGATTCTTCCAGGTATAACTTCATGGAAGTTAAAATTTTGGCTCCTCCATGACACAAGTTTTGGCACAGCTTTTCCCTAATATAGGCACTTTAGCAGGCCAGGACAGGGTACACATTTAGAAAATACTTGAGAATGGACTCAAAATATGAGAAGTGAAATGACAATTTTGCCAAAACTTTATTAGACAAGTCTGTATGCTATAAAATTCTCTGTGTACACATGGAACAGGCACCATCAATACTAAAGCTCTTTATAAACCAAATGTAGCTACTGAATGGGAAATTAAGAACGAATACTACTGAGACATTCTAATAACCAGTGGCAGGAAGCCAAACCTGGCTAATACTAATGCAGTAAAACTAAAGACTTCTCCCTATGAATTAAAGCACATCCTACTTAGCAGATAGCTTTTTTTTTAATTAAATAGTTATGCAAGTTCCATTTACAGATAATCCAGATTCACTTGTTTAAGTTTATAGTTCAAGAAATATACATTCTTCAAACTTAAAATTTTCATTTTTCAAAAATTTAACAATATACTTTTTAAAATGTACATCGTATAAAATTGTAGCATAAATCACACATAAGTCAATGTTTTATAAAGTCAAACCCTAAGGAAATGAGTAGTTTGTAGATTCTTCTACATCACAAGCAATTCTGACAGAATTAAAATATAAAAGAATATTACATAACATTTTAACATCAAGAAACAGAAGACACATCCCTCAAAAAATTAAAAATAGAACTACCATATGATCCAGCTATTCCACTTCAGGGAATTTATCCAAAGAACATGAAATGCTAATTCAAAAAGATATATGCACCCCTAAGTTCATTGCAGTATTATTTACAATAGCCCAGATATGGAAACAACTTAAGTATCCACCCATGGATGAATGGATAAATAAGATGTATATATGGACACGGACACACACACACACACACACACACACACACACACACACACTATATGTAATACTACTAAGCCATAAAAAAGAAGAAAATTTTGCCATTTGTGGTAACATGGATGGACCTTTATTTATGCTAAACAAAATAAACCAGATCGAAAAAAAGAAACACGGTATGATTCCACTTATATGGGGAATCTAAAAATCAAAACAAAAGCAAGATAAAAACTCAACAGACAGGCGGTTACTAGAGGGGAAGGAGAAGAAGAGGCTCAACTGTACGGCGATGAATGGGCAACTAGACTTACAATGGCTGTCACTTCATACTGCACAGAAATACTGAATTATAGTGTACACCTGAGACATATAATGCTACATGCCTTTTTCCCCCCAATTAAAAGACATATTTTGCTAAGATAAAATAAGAGAATACAATTAATTAGTATTTCATTTAAATATTTTTTTAAAACTAGAAACACATTTTTACTCTCCCCATAATTAGTCTGTACAGACTCTTTTAAAATCATACATAAAGAATTAATTCTAATTAGCCAAGATATTAACTCTGTCATTGAGAAGTAAAAGTTGACTATAGGGTCATCTGCAAAGAGTAATGATAAATGGCAACCAATTATTTTAAACGAGTTAGCTACTGAGAAGCCACACCAAATGATAAGAGCACAAGGAATAAGGTGAACCATAACCATACTTTTAGCATTTCAAAAGATGGGTACATTATGAAATCACATGCCAAAAGCTTCATTAAAATTCTAGCCTGACCCTCAGTTTAACAGCAGTTATATAGCCAACCAACCAGTTTTCAGTTTTTAAAGTCCAAAATATATTTTGTGTTTAACTACCAAAAATATACTTCATAAAGCTAAGGAGCAGAAAGACAGCTTCTTGGGGGTCTTGTGGGATACAAAGAAGTCACTAGGGAGCACTGATTAGAATTCAAAGCTATGACTTGACTTGTCTTTTGTTACCTCAAGAGATGGCCTAATACACAGGATAGAGAGACAAGAAGGTCAGACTGTAAGGATGGTAAAAGTCATTAGGAAATATAAAGGTTGAAAGGGAGTGTTAGGTCTGAGGAACCGGGTCTTATTGGGTCAAAAACTCAATTTTAGATACCTAAAGGCATCTGCTCGGTTCTGTAGTAGAAAGAACCTGAAGGCATTAACTAATGGGAAAATTGCTCCATGATTTTACTAAGCGATACTGCAGAAATTAATTCTTCATCACCCACTGAGAAAAATGCCTTGGTGTCATTCTATAAGGGTGTTAAATCAATTGTGATCTTTGTGGGAAAAAAGCTGGAAAGCATCATTCATTCTTAAATGTCAGTCAGTTAAGAACAAAAGTCACTAATCATGTGTTGGACTCTGGTTTGCATTACATGGTTTTGACAAGTTAACCATTTCAATCTTGTTTTGCTTAAGCTACTATTACAACTCAAGTCTCCCAGGAGAGGTTAAAGAGGGTATTGGGTACATAGGAGAAGTTTAGTAGCTATGAAAATTAATAAGGAAGAACTTACAAGAATAATTTATAAGTGAAAATTTGAGGGGTTAAGGTATTTTGATTAAATGGGGATGTCAAATACATTTCAATAAAACAATGTAAAAAGTAGTAAGGTAAGCCTCACCATTACTCTCTTGCAAAAGCGCTAAAGAAGCCTGAGATGTTTTCTAGAAAATAAACTATATAATCCATTATTCCATTTATTATGCAAATATCTATCTTTCTGAAAGATTTACAGAAAACATTTTCTCCATGTGTCAGGCGCTATGTAAGAAATCAAGAAATCCACACTACTAATTTTAGAGTTTCTTATTAAAGAATAAAAATTCTTTTTTTATTGGGTGACTTTGAAATTCTTGGAAAGATGTCACATAATTAGGGAGTTACAAACATGAATAAAACATAATCTTTATCCTTAAGAAGCTTATATTCTAGGAGAAAATATAAAATATGGCTATAGGTAAGTATAATAGAGGGTATAGAGAAATATCGGAGGGAAAGAGCATAGGTTTCTATAAAATTTCAGAAGAGGTGATTCTAGCTGTGAGAATCAAGAGGCTTTCTGGAGGACAAAAGGTGAGTCTAGAAGGATTTTTAGGAGAATCAAAGGTTAGGAAGGAGAACATTTAAGGAAAGAAAATACTAATTAGCAGCTAATTAACATTTATTGATTGCTTTCTTTGCTGGGCACTAAGTGCTTTACACATATTAATTCCTTAAATTCTCACAATAACTCTGAAGTAGGCAATATATTATTATCTCTACTTTGAAGTGATAAGAAAACAAAGAGAGTTGAAGTAACTTGCCCATGGTCACACAGTTTGTCAAGGGTAGAACCATGTTTCAAATTCAGATCAGGCTGAGGAAAGATCTCTCAAAACACTGAACTGGCATGAAAAAGATATATGTATTTTGATAACCGTTGGCAAAGGCTTTCACTAGCTCACTGAAGTGCTTTAAGCTCTTCTTCCTTTATAATGTTCATCACAGCTATGTTAGTACCCTGATTTTCATGATAACAGAAACTCAAAGGGGGTCCCAGAGGCAAAGATAGAGCAGAGAAGCAAACCCCATCTTTGACCCACAAGTCCAGTGCTTCGTCACACTCACCTCTTCTTTTAAATTAGAATGGATGTTTACCTATTGTGTTCCAAGGGTTTCTCTGCGATACCCCAAGCCCCCTCCCACCCGAACCCCCACCCTGTTCCAGAGAAAGGTTTTCCATCCTCAGCCTCTACCGCATGTCAACAAAAATGGCAATCAGCCACACATTTCATTTAAAAAACAGAGTCCTATGACTAAAAGAAATTTAATAACCATTTCACACACACACCAAAAAAAGTCTTGGGTCTAGTTACCCTATCCTCATTTCCTGTTATTTTTTCTGTAGTATCCAAATTCTACACCAGACAGTATCAAATCTCCATCATCTCAACAGTCTTTCCCTCATTTAATACGTGCAAAACCCTCAATAAAAACCAACCTATCATCATAATAAAATACAATCTAAGATGACAACCAAGTAACAGCGAAAACTCCCCAGTATCACCCACCATTCTACCTGCATATCCTCTAAATATATGCTATTTAGACCTCCAAGACTGTGATGCTTCTAGGCATGCTGAGTACCTTTCATTTGTACATGGCTTTTTTTTAAGCTTAGCTTTCAAAAGTAATTAGAAAGAAAAGTTTTTGCACTATCATTAATAACTAGACACATAAATCCATGATTCTGTCAAGTTGAAACTCTTTTAAAGTAACACAATCATTAGTAAAAAGTTCATGAGCACCAAAAAGGTTAAAACAATTAAAACAGGAAATTCCCAATACTGACAAGGATGCAAAACAACAGAAACTTTTCATACACTGCTGATGGGAGTCTAACTCACCACTCTGGAAAACTGATGGACAATACCTATTAGAGCCGAGCTGTAGAACACCATAGTGATCTACATAATTTTTACCCACAAGTGCATGTACTTTACTTATAAATAAAATGCATTTGTTCATAATGCCTACATATATCTGCCAGTACCTTACCCTCAGTTAAGATACTGTTGAGTGGGGGCGCCTGGGTGGCTCAGTGGATTAAAGCCTCTGCCTTCAGCTCAGGACATGATCCCATGTCCAGAGCCTGCATCGGGCTCTCTGCTCAGTGGGGAGCCTGCTTCCTCCTCTCTCTCTGCCTGCCTCTCTGCCTACTGTGATCTCTGTCTGTCAAATAAATAAATAAAATCTTAAAAAAAAAAAAAAGATAAACTGTTGAGTGTAAGATTCAGTTCCAAACATGGCTGATGATGATAAACTCACATTTATTTTCTTTGAATTCTCCAAGTGGCAATGAAATGAATGTGAGAATCATCAGATAAGACTCCTTAACATTCTTTAAGAAATTACTTTTTATCTAATCTTAAGTGATTGCATAATTATAGGATAAAATTAATATCTTGGGTACTAATTCAAACTGCACTTAATGATCCTAGAGAAATGAATTACTAGAGATAAAAGATATCCTGCTTTGGTTTCTGATCTTTATTTCTTTCCTTAAAACTTAACAGTCCTCTTTAATTTGTCTTTCTAACTTGGCAGATTTACTAAAATCTCGAATATAGTGCAGTTACTTATATGTATTTGGTTATCATATTTCCTCCACAACTAACATAAATGGTAAAAGAGCCAAATAATTCTGGTGAAGGAATAAAAATCATCTTTTTTCCCTCCCCAGAACTAAATATGTAACTGTGTAGAACAAAGTTAACCTAGAAACAAAAGTGACCAGCAGCAGAATCCCTGGAGAGAACTAGTGGAGTCATTTAACAGAAAATGGAGCTGGCTAACACCTGAAGGAATAACCTTAGATTATTCCAAGTTGCTCAAACATACAGCCTATAAAATAAAGCCCTATGAGTCAGACAAGCGTCCCAAAGAGATTACATTTAATCATCCTCCTGAAATGGCAGAGGCACATTCCACATGAAAGGTACAATATACTCTTGAAGAATGACAACACAGGAGCAGTAAACCTGAGAAGAAACGACAAATCTTCAACATTGAAACTCCAAAGCTCTAATACATCATTTATTTTGTTCAGGGGTAGAGGTAATTAGTTGCATTACAAGTGGGTCAATATCCACATGCCAGCCAGAGTTGCATACCAACTTAGTGACTGATGACAGAATGCTGTGTCATCAGCACTTAAATTCCAGGGAGAGCTTTACAGGCAAAGGTCTAACAAATGAGGATGAAGCATTCTGTTTACGAGATACTGGTAACTACTGTTCTCCTGCTGGATTAAGCCTAGTCTACCCCAGACTCAGACTAAAAGTTGGTGTTATGGTCTCTCCAACAGTTTACACATGGAAATAGAAGGTCTGAATGTCAATTTCAACACCTTTATGTCCATCTGGCAAAATATGATAATTTCCTCCACTGATTAAAGTTGACTTTCAGAGGTCAAAAATATGCCCTGATTTTCAAATATTTGGCATTCAAAAAATCTAAATTTAAGAAAGAGACTTGGTTAAAAAAACAAACAGCTCTGATGGTTGCAAAAAGGAACTTTTTACAGCCTCATTTTAAATCACTGAGCTATCTATATCTAGTACATTTATAAATAAGATTCAGTTCATTAAAATGTATTATTTCATATGTTTTTGGATCTCGTGCACTCTGAAATAGCTTCATCATTCAGTCCAGGACTCAAACAACCAAGAATTCATTTATTTTTCTTACTTATTTCTGGCAAAATATAAAATAGAAAAAGTTTTAAGCTCCTTAAAATACTAAAAGGATTCAACACAGCCAATCAAAAAACATCAAATATATTTTCTTCCTGACCAAGAAAAGGAAACAGCTAACACACTTAAACTGAAAAGTGCCAATTACTTCCTTATTTAACAAATTCTAAATGCAATGCATCAGACTAAAAGTTAGGATGTGAAGATCCACCACACCATTTGAGACACACATCCTTATCAGCTGATCTGCTCTCTTCACTTTAAGAGGTAAGCAATGACACAAAGAAAATATATCCTCCCTTGTTTATTTTCAATGTAAGAAATGTTAAACTTCTAAAAACCAAAAATATTATTTCTTTCATATATGCTCTGGAGATAACTCGGTATAACTATTATACTCATAAGTCTGTGTATATAGTAAAATTGAAACAAATGGTAAGATTATTTAAAGTAAAAACAGGGATGGCTGGGTGGTTCAGTCGCTTAAGCCTGTGCCTTCCACTCAGGTCATGATCCCAGGGTTCTGGGATCAAGTCCCAATCAAGCTCCTTTCTCGGTGGGAAGCCCACTTCTCCCTCTGCCTGTCGCTCCCTATTTGTGTTTGTGTGCTCCCTCACACACACTCTCTCTCTCTCTCTGATTCATTGATAGATAGATAGATAGATAACTGTAAAAACAAAATTAACACTATCGTGGCAATAAAAACTTTCACTTTGTAATCTCTATAATGGAGAACAATCAGACTACAGACTGACCTACTACCTTGTTAAATGTTTACACAGCTATGTTTAACTTTCAAATATTTATTTGAAGATCATCAGAAGATGAAATGGGAAACCTTTCTTTCGGTGATAATTTGCTAATAACTGTTCTTAATTCAATGCTGCTTGATAATACCATCCAATAAGGAAAGGTGAATTAGCCCTTTCTTATTACAATCTAGCCAACTGTGAAACAATGACAGCAAAATAGAGTACAAGGTGGCATACAGACCCCCATATTTACTATTCATGTAATCTCAAATAATCCTTCAACCCCTCATTAACATTCTAGAAATAAGTAATTTTTCATACCATCTAACAAATTAGATTGACTCTTGACTACAAGTGAAAGAAAACATATTATTTAAAATCATAATATGGTACAAGTATATGCAAATGCTACTAACGAAGTAATAAGTTGTCATATGTATGAAAGATATATGAAACGGTTTCCATTTATTTACATTAAATAGATGTAACAGAATAAAAACCTACAATTTGTAAGCCAAGTCTGCTTAAACAAGCCTGATTTCACAAGCAATGTTCCCCCAAAATTATATTCTGCAGAATGATTTTTAAACCATAAAAGTGTTTTTATACTAGGAAACATTAAATATAACTGACTGATACTGGGGGAAGATATTAGAATAATGGACAGAAGAAAAAACATTGAGGACCCCCCCCAAAAACAAACATAAATGAGGTACTAAGTAAAAGGCTTGAAATTAACACTTCAAATCTGGTTTATATATTCTTACATTTAACATTTAAAAAATTAAGATACGGAAGTAACAAATATAAGTCACTGTCATAATACCAACTTAAATAAGGTGATACTTACTTAAGTTATCACCTTAAATGAAATACTGGGACAAAGTCTTTGTCTTTTCTTAAACTGCAGGGGGAAGAAAAAAACAAAAAACAAAAAAACCTTCAAATGCTGGAGTTACATATAGTACACACTTCCACAGGTGGAAGCAGGAAAGAAAAGCAATGTATGTTCAAGATTACTCCCTGGAGGCTCCCCAGGATACAGTCCAGAAGACCCTTCTCTGGTGTGGAGCATTCTTTCTCTATCACCCACCTAGACCCTCAGGACAGCATCTTATTTCTGATATTATTCAACTAGGGCATTTCTGTCTTCTGTCCACACCTAGCCCCACCCATGAAAGCAATGAATGTGTCAGTCTCTGGGCAGCCCTGAAGAGGACCCAGCAAATGACTTCTTATTAGCAGTAGGCATCGAGTATAACATGAGGGAGGAAAAAACAGTCATTGTAATTAAGCACTGTTTTGGATTATCTAAGCCACTACTTCCTTCAAACAGTATAATCAATTTTCATTTCCCTCTACAACAGACTCTCATTGACCTAAGATTAATTAAGCAAACACCTTTTTCAACTACAACCACGAAAAAATTTTTTTAAATATGCAGCTTTAAAATCATGCTACACACACACAGACACACACACACACGCCATTACCGTGGTACTACTATGATATTACTAACAACAATATAAAGAGTGGTTAGTACTTACTTCTTATGGAGAGAAATTAATCTGAAATTTCTCTGCTCTTAAAAAACTTTGGAATCTGGTGCCCCAGATGTCTGGAGTGCGAGTGGCTGGGGAAGAGAACATGCTTGGGAGGCAAGAGGCTCTGCAGCAGTCTAGTAATTAAATCTTAGACTCAGAAGGGTGTTCCCAGGGTGTCCTTCATACCCACTCTGTCAACCAGAGGCCTGCTTTGGGAAAGACAGACAAGGAAGGCTGCTTACCCACACAAGAGAACAAGTGAGCCTTCTATGGGACGAAGCTGCCCCAAGAGCCAACTTCTCTCCCTTGAGCTCTTCCTCCCTTTCCTTCATCACTTGGTGAATCCCACCAAGTATTTAGGGTGAGGTTAGGGACCATATCAATCCCACCCATTCTAGTTCCCCAGCATCTAGCACAATACATGGCCTTGAAAAAACAATCCGTGCCCGTGTTCTGTATGCTGAGAATAATAAACAGAAAGCAAGAAAATAAAAAAGCATTTTCACTCTCACCATCAGTGTCATATCGACCTTTTACAATCTGACCTAAAGATACATTCCCTATAAGGCAAGATTATATGTAAATCATGTAGTATCACTTCTGGCCACATCTGAGCTTTACTTATAAACAGCTGATAAAAATCTGAAGAAAATACAGTAGAATCTCCTTCTGCATTTTGGCAGCACATCAGAAAACCCTGTCCCAACCGGCCTAATATTGCATGGTCAGCGAAGAGGAAAAGTGAAAGGAGTCTTCTACTTTGCTGTCTCTCTGAGAAGAGAATCACATTAGGCCATTAAGTAGTCAGATACATTATTTTATTGCTAGCAAAACCCTTGGGTAATAAAGAATGAGTACAAATGGCCATAGGCAGTGTTGGGGGAAAAGCAGGACAGTGAAAACAAAGCCAGCTCTCTCCCGCAGCAGTGGACAACCGCAGTACAGAAAACCGTGCAGCAGCGGCAAAGCACCTGGCCACGTGCGAGAGGGAGCTCTGCGGGCACGGCCATCTGCAGGATCTGGGAGTGAAGGCCCAAGTACAAGACCACTGAGAGAAGAAAAGAGCATTATGGCATTTTGTGAAAGCCACCCCCAATCAGACTCAGTCACCTACATTCATACATACACCTACATTCTCTTCTGAGTGTGTGAGACTCTTAAGCAGCTACAGTGAAAAGTACATGTCCCTTGGAAACAAGTAAGAAAGGTAAACACGTCTTATTGACAGGAACATTAACAATTTCCCATGAAAATGCTAAGACATACAAATAAAGAAGGATACTTCTTTAACATGGTTATCCTCTAAGATAATTACTTACTCTCTATGCAAAGCAAACTAATTTGTGTTACATCTTACACAGGTAAATAGCAAGAATGAGTGATTGATTTTCATGGGATTCAGAGAATAAAACTGGACTTAACCTTGCTTGAAGGAGGTTGTAAAATGTAATATTTTCTTCTAAAGACCAACTGCTTTACTCTAACCTCTTTACTGTACTATTGTAAAGTACTATGTGAGAATTTTACTTTATACACTGCTATAGTGGTAAAAAGAAAAGCATGGGAATCCTTTAACACCATGATTATAAACAATGTAAGAGCTTTACTTTTAATTACATACAGAATCTCATTACAAAATCATGGAAGAGTTTCACCTGTAACAGAATACAGAAAACTCCTACTTAGAATTTTCAGTTTTCAGTTTTGGTCATGAAGAAAAACCTCTTAGAGCAAAAGAATCAACTCTACCAGCTGCCGACAGGTGGCGCCGGCGGCCACATGCAGCCGCTCCAGCCCTACAGTGGGCCGGCATCAGGCTGGGCTGTGAAGAGCTTTAACAAGATGACTGACGTTATCATGTTTACAAACACAAAAGTAGTGCAAATAAGAAATGTAGGATCAACATAAATAAAAGCAGAGATCATTGTATCAATTGAAAGTGATGAGGGAAAGAATGTTTGTCAATGGGAATAATTGTGGAGGACACATTAAATTTGAAAATTATCAAATCAATTATCAATTAAAACAATAACCACCAAGAGATAAGGAAACGGAAGATGGGAAAACATTACAGCGTGAAGATCAGCCTCAGTGTTTGAATGCTTACCAGCTTTTACTACTGTTAATTCAGGAGAATTTAGAAGATAAACAGGGACAAAATGTCAAAGAGGATGAGTTTCATGGTTTCAAGGCCAAATAAAATCTGCAAAACACTGAGATCAGTCCTAGTGCAACACATCTATGACACCTTTACTGATCATCAGATGAGACCATACCTGCCTCAACAGGTCTAATATGTGAGACCTGTTGAGTTGTGAGACCTGAGATATGTTGAGTTGTCAACTATATACCTTGGGTAAAGGCACTTGATAGCACTTGTATCAGCAAAACCACAGCTGGTAACACACGATTCCAAGCAAGGGAAATAAAAATTCGAAAAAAACATTTTCATTACACACTCCTATTAGTTAAAAAATAAATGAACATACACATATATATCTACTTGTTTATTATTCTAGTTTCCTACATGTAACCTCTTTATTTCATTCAATCTAAGAAATCATCAATTATAGATACAATGTCATTTTATTAACCACTAAGCAAGAAAAAAAAAAAAAACACTAGTTAAAATTCTTATGAAAGAAATGCTGCAACCTAAGATGTTAAAATGTGGGGGGTAAAATACATCTTAGATCCAGTAAAGCTAGTACTTGTCTAATACTAATGTATTTCATTTCTATATTCTAAACATAGATCAAGTTATTTTTAATAAGAATAGGTGAAAAGATACAAAGTAACATTTTTCTTCCTCTTTTACAGATGGTCTTTTGCACACCAGTCTGGAGATTCCCCATCTCAATAGAGCATAAAAGAAGGAAACTGATAGACGAGAATATCAGATCTGAATAAATGCTTATTGAATGAAGTAGATGCTTCATCTCCTCTATTTATTACACATCCCATCAATATGATATGTGAGGAACTCAACAAGGAGAAAGTATTTGTCATAAAATACCGCCCCCCCCCCCCCGCAAAGTTCTTGATTAGGATAATGTGACTTTAGGGATAAAAGATTCAGATTTTAGACCAGACCAACTCTGGAACTGTAGCATAACTGTCTCTGCCACTCACCATGGACCCATCAGTGTTATCATCTATGAAATGAACATAGCAGTTATTAGATCACAGGATTAAAATGCGGGCTTGAGGGATGCCTGGTTGGCTCAGTGGGTTAAGCCTCCGCCTTCGGCTCAGGTCATGATCCCAGGGTCAAGCCCCAATCAGGTTCTCTGCTCGGCAGGGAGCCTGCTTCCCCCTCTCTCTGTGCCTGCCTCTCTGCCTACTTGTGATCGATCTCTCTCTCTCTTTCTCTCTCTCTCTCTCTGTGTTAAATAAATAAAATCTTTAAACATGAAATAAAATAAAATAAAAACAAAACAAAATGGTGGCTTGAATAAATGTACATAAAGCTTTTAGCACATGTTCAGAACACAGCAAGACTCAATAAATGGCAACAAAGGGATCATTCCCGGGTAATTATTTCATCTGTTAAATCACTCTAGATTAACTGAGGTCTTTGACGGGAAGATGATACTTAAAAGTATATGACTTAAAAACCAGTCTTAGTCACCAAGGTTGCTTTTAGATATCACAATCACTAACAAATGGGATGAGCCCTCGAATCAAAATCCATTTGCCTATAGGTCTGAGTGAAGATCAAGGAAGGGAATTACACCAAAACTGCACACTGCCCTCCTTATGGGACATGAGGTTCAGGGTGGTGACCTGCTTTGTTAATCTAACACAGAGGAGCTTCTCTGGGCCTCAGATGCTTCTGACAGCCAATGGGACTGCAGAGCCTACAGTCAACACCACAAAGCCAAAGAACCTCCAAGATAGCAAAGCTTATTGTAAGAGGACACAATTTTCTTAAGAAGTACTTTCAAAGCAGAAACCAGTTTAAATAAGAATTTATTGATAATCTTTCTCTAAGACTATATTCTGCAGATTACCAATTTTCAGAAACTTAAAATTTTTCACTAACATTTTTCAAATACAAACACTCCTGATAATGTTGTTTAGGATTTTCAAAGTGAACAACTAAAGAATTCCACCTTGGCATAAAACCAATGTAGATGGCAAGATAGTGACAATGTTTGTGGTAAACAGGACAGCAGAACCACTGGCCTATAAATTTGTTTCCTGACCCCTGCTGCCTCTGTTTATTGCCTTAGGATTGGCAATAGCTATTCTCAGAATAAGAAATCTGAATTCCATCTACTATCTTGAATTGACTTTCCTCTATGCTTTTCAGAATGTCACTGTTTTGTATTCGAACTCTTCATTTACATTTTAAGGACTCTCAGTCTCTCCCTGGAACTGTTAAGAGTCTAACCTGGAAAAATACCTACTACTGTTGTGCAACATCACATGCTAGCACTGGCATCCCGCTTTATGTATTCATGATGGCCACATTAAAAGAGCTTAGATTTTCAAGATGCAAAGCTAATGGGGGTAAAAGTCGCAGGGCCTCGATTTGAGGTTCACAACCTGAGAGCTCTGATCATAACCTGGGGAATGCCCTGGACACAAGAACCAAGGCATGCAAGAGAATGCAGCAAGCACAAATGTCATAACCCAGTCCACGGGAGTAATAAAGGTGCTGCATCCCAAAAAGGACTGAGAAAAACCCAAGGTCCAAGGAATATGGAGGTTCTATTTCATTTCACTTAGATGTCCTATAGCCTCTCCTGTTAACAGCCCCTAAGCTAAATACTTGTAAGCATGGAACTTAGTGGTAGAATCCTGAACAGCTCTGTTAAATGTGATACTTGGAACGAAGACTTGTTTGTGAAACTCATTCCTCATTCAGAACAATCCTAGCTTTGGTCTTTGCCCCTAAGAGATGCTGCTTAGTCTAGATGCCTTCATTCTTCAGGTCCTTCACATCCAGGTGAGGTTCTTCAATTGGCTTGGGTTCCCTACCTCCAACTAGCACCTGAACTGCCTGGGCTAGTGGCAAAGCCCTACATGACCCACATTCTTGCCCAGGCAACAGAGTCTTAACACATGCCCGTCACTCCCTGACCCCACTCCACCAAGTCCAGGGCAGTTTGGTATGAGAAGCTGTGACAACAGCAGGTATGAGGGCAGGCCCTGTGGCCACAATGCCAGGCCCCCTCTAACTTGCTGGTGGTCTAACTCTGCATAAGTTACTTAACCTGTCTGCACCTCAGGTTTTACACACATAAACTGAGGATAACTATTACCTAGTAGGACTGTTACCAGAATTAGATAATCTATGAAAAAGACTTAGAAAAGTAGTACACAGTAATGTGTTCAATATTAAGATTAATATACATCTATATATCTATAATATCATATATACCTATATCCTATATAGATAAATATACTATATTTATATATCATGTATAATATATATCATACATATAAATATATAATATAAATATTAAAATAAAATATAATATACATAGTATCTGTATTTATATTATAAATATCTATATATATATCTATAATATCTTACTATACCAATGTTAGATATTAGTTCATTTATATAGTTTCATAGTAAGAACAAGAGGCTTATTGGAAAGGAAAAGGGGCAAGTCTATCATTTGTTCCTTATTTAACTACAAAAGAAAAACTAATTATATGTCAAAAATATCCTGATAAAACTGGAAAAAATTTTTAGGAAGTAAATAAAAACTATCATAAGACCAAGCATTAATTCCTCCATCTGCCTATCTGCCCATCCTCCACTGACTTACTGAGATCCTACGTAAAGACTGGGCACTAGGCTCAACCATCAATTATCTGCCAGAGGAGGAGAGGGAGTGAGAAGCAAGTCTATGGCTACAACAAATAATTACAAGAATCCATCACCTCTTGTGATCTTTGGCCCACAGATCAAAGGATCATTTTGCCTTACACCTTCATTTTATAGGTAAAGAAACTAGTATCCAGAAAGAAGATTTGTGTAGAACCTTTATCAGTATTAATAAACTGTTTTATATTAATGCAAGCATCACATATGTTTGGTATTCTTGAGATATTATTTAAGGAATATGAATAATGAAAATATAAATTTATACATGAACAAACTTTTGCTTAGCTATTAAAAATTAGGAAGGGGGGGCACCTGGGTGACTCAGTGGGTTAAGCCTCTGCCTTCGGCTCAGGTCATGATCTCAGGGTCCTGGGATCGAGCCCCGCATGGGCTCTCTGCTTAGCGGGGAGCCTGCTTCCTCCTCTCTCTGCCTGCCTCTCTGCCTGCTTGTGATCTTTCAAATAAATGAATAAAATCTTAAAAAAAAAAAATTAGGAAGGGCTCTAGTTATTGGCTAATTATAAATAATACAACTAGAAACACCTTTGAAGAAAAAGTTTTTTTCCATATACCATTTGTCAAAAATGGTAGGATACTAGGTCAAAGAAGAACATGGATTTTATAGTTTACATTATGTGATGTTCAGAAGGTCGGACTTCCAGACACTTACACAGCAGCAATGAATAAATGCACAGGCTACCCTTAGGTGTCACCAATCCGTGTTCTGTCATTTTATTCATTTTGCTTCCTTAATGGATGAATTTGTACTTCCCATTTGTTTTCCTCTGCATTTTCTTAAGTAATAGGATGGATGAACAAAATACTTTTTTGTCAAGTTTCTTGTAAAGACTGAGGCAAAGACAACGTCTTTGCTTTGTATACATTGGCTGTTTTCTTGATCAGCCATAGAAGGGTGTAATTAATGTGTTTTAGCATTTTCTGGATATTATATTTATATATTTAACATGATCGGTCTGTTGCTCTTTCTGTAGTACTGCTGGTTTTCAAATACTTTGAAAAAATTTAATGAAACCACCAAAATACAGAGAATTATTGCTTCAGTAAGTTTTTGTAAAGCTTTTTAAAACACAGCCAAAATAAATAAACTATCTGGTGTATGTGCTTTTAATGAGAATGTCTCATTCCATATTTTACTTTAGTGTATATATTTTAAGTTACCAGTTTCAGGTTTTTCCCATATTAATATACACTTTCCCAAGCATAATTGCTATAGTGTTTCCTTTCTTGTTGATATTCTTTCACGCAAACAGGTATGTGTTACATTCACACACAGCTGACTATTAAACTATGTATCTTAACGAGGTATGGCGGGGGGCGGGGGGGGCGGGACTTAAGTATCATAAATTTTAGACAACTTTTACTTTTTAATATCTTAGAAACAGGTAAGGCAAACCCACATACATCTTTTTTACCCATTATAATGTCTGATTATTTTTCTACACATACTTGACTATATATCAAGTTTTGTAAAACATAAAGCCTCACTCTCTCTTGACATGATGCATTAAGGGATAGACTAGATAAAATAATAGCCAAGGGATATGTCTAAGTGCAAGGTCTATTATAACATAGGAACTCATTATCTCAACACACATTTTGGAGTCTGACAGGCCAGAATTTAAATCCCAGATGCACATAACTAGCTGTGTGACCTTAAGTAAATTACATAATCTTTCTGAACTTCATACTTTTAACATCTGTAAAATGTGCTATCTTCTCTAAAGATTATCAGGAGGAATAAATGAGAGGATTGTGTGACAAACAAACCTAAGGTATGTCAGGTACTCTTCCAAGCACTTCATAAATAACAGCTCATTTAATTCTCACAGTAATCCTATGGAGCAGAGACAGTATTACCTCTCTTTCACAGATAAACTGAAACAAAGAGGTTAAATAACTTTGACTTGCCCAGGTCACACAGTAAGTGGCAAAGCCAGAATTGGAACATGGGCAGTCTGACCACCCCACATCCATGCTCTTAACACACTGAAGTGCCTCACCAGATTCCCAAAGCACTTGCCTAGTACTGGGCATAATCTTAAGAGACAGTGATAAACCACAGTAATGCCCAGCCCAGCACAGGAGTAGGCCATACTCTAGAGGTCCAAAGATGGCTGGGGAACACAATGTTAATTAAGATGAAATACATAAACACGTATTTCTAGGTAAAACTTATTACAGTGCAGAAATCTCTAAAGATACAAATTAATACAACTGCTTTATGAGTTTAAAAAGAAATCACTAATGAACTATTTTAAATCACTCTCCCAGAACTGAGAGCCTGGATTTTCTCTTAACATTGTTAAACGAATTTTACAAATAAGTAGCAGTTAGTATTTTAATCTTATCAACATTTAGCACCCAATTTCAATTACAAAACAGAGGTTCTAATTTTTAAGACAAAGTACTGAAGTGTATTACATCAATAGCCAAGCTTTTTAAAAGTTTGCTTATTTAAGCAATCTCTACACCCAACGTGGGACTTGAACTCAGAACCCTGAGATGAAGAGTGGCATGTTCTACGAACTGAGCCAGTGAGGCACCCCTCAAGTTTACTTTAATATAAAGATTCAGGAGAAAAGTAAGTATTATTTTACATTTACTTAAAAAAAAAAGACTGTTACTTTTTTCTGATTAACAACATAATACATGTTCATTGTAGTAAAACTGAAAAACACAGGAGCATAGCGAGAAGAACACAAGTTATCACCAGCCATTCAGTATCATCTTTATTTTTCAATAGAGTTTGAGACATTTAATTTTGAGATGGGGATAGCTTCTTTCCTGCAATGCTGAAAACATGAAATTTCATGAACCAAAGTAATTAATGCCAAGCTGCTTCAAAAAAGAAATGTCCTTTAAACATGCGAGCAATATTAACTCCACTTAGAATTGTTTTAAAATAATGAATGCTTTCTCCACTTTCAATGCTTAATGTAAACTAAGTTCAGTCAACAGACATGACAGAATGAATTCAACTAAATATTTTTTAAAAACAATTTAAACAAATTTTAATAAAATTAGAGTCATAAGTTTAAAAACAGATTACTAATTAATGACAAGTGTTGGAACTAAAATTCATTCTCTTCCACAGGAGCAGCACACCCAGTCACTCAACTGGTATCACTCAAGCATACCATGTTCAGCATGGTTCCAGATATGCTTACACACTGGAATAAAAATGTAACTCTTGTTCTTCCAAGTACAACTGTTCTCTGAAAATGAACTTTGAGGCAAAAGCAATACTATTCAGATGAATACCCATTTGAAAGGCATTTACACTTTCAGTGTATTTATATCAATAGCCAACCTCAAAATTCAAACCCTGTATCAAGCCGACAAAAGGCAAGGAAAATAATGATAAAATGTAGTCATATAAACTGCCCTTCTTCCCTACTCCCACTCCCTGACAGTCTTATGGAATCTTTTGGGGTTTTCTACCATAAAACCTAAAGGTTTATTTGATATGATTTTACTTGACTCTAATTCATAGGACAGATATTTTCCACACTTCCAATTTCCTAAACTAGTAACAATTAATATTTAATGTTTAAAATTATCCTTTAAACTATTTTTTGATCATTTTGAATCTGTTAATCTAATCAGTGGGCTCAAATAAATCATATTAGTAAAAGCACTCTGATACTGTGGAAATTCAGTATTCACATCAGTTTTGGAAATGACTCCTTAAAATTAACTTGCAAAGCTTTTGGCTTCTACACCTTATTTGATTTAATGTTAATTAAGCCAGCACTGGTTTTTATTATACACTCAAATGGGCTTCTAAGCAAGTTGCTGATTTGCTGTTCGAGGAATAACCAGACTTGTTATTCTGCAGATATGCTTGTTAATGATCCTTTATGCCTGGTTTTTACCCACATTATTTAAACACAGGGAATATTTTCATCATATTTCATGAACAGTGTTGAAACAAAATAAGAATTCTTCAAGTGACAAACTCAACACCCAAAGAACAAATAATCCAATCAAGAAAGGGCAGAAGATATGAACAGACATTTCTACAAAGATGACATCCGAATGGCCAACAGAAACATGAAGAAGTCCTCAACATCACTCACTACCAGGGAAATACAAATCAAAACCTCAATGAGATACCATCTTACACATTAACAAGTCAGGAAACAACAGATGTTAGTGAGGCTGTGGACAAAGGGGAACGGCCTACACTGCTGGTGGGAATGCAAACTGATACAGCCACTCTGAAAAACAGTACGGAGTTTCCTCAAAAAATTGAAAATAGAGCTACCCTACAATCCAGCAACTGCACTACTGGGTATTTACCCCAAAGATACAAATACAGTGATCTGAAGGGGCACATGTACCCCAGTGTTTATAGTAGCAATGTCCACAACAGCCTAACTATGGAAAGAGCCTCGATGGGGTACAATGGAATATTAGGCAGCCATCAAAAATGAAATCTTGCCATTTGCAACGACATGGCTGGAACTAGAGGGTATTATGTTTAGTGAAATAAGTCAATCAAATAAAGACAATTATCATATGATTTCACTGATACGTGGAATCTGAGAAACAAGGCAGAGGATCATAGAGGAAGGGAAGGAAAAATGAAACAAGAAAGGGAGACAAATCATAAGAGACTCTTAATCTCAGGAAATAAACTGAGGGTTGCTGGATGGGGAGGGGGATGAGAGGGATGGGGTGGCTGGGTGATGGACAATGGGGAGGGTATGTGCTATGGTGAGTGCTGTGAATTGTTTAAGACTGATGAATCGCTGACTTGTACCCCTGAAACAAATAATACATGTATGTTAGTTTAAAAAAAAAAAAAGAATTCTTCAAATGAATTTTGTAAAATCTTACAGTTACCATAAAAATTTCACAAATGCCTATGTACTCACAATTAATTAGCACACTACCTCATATTGTATATCAAGGTGCTGGGAAGATAGATTCCTGCCAGTCTTGGCTAGTAAACATTAGTTTACATGAGCCATGCTCTATCCCCCTCAAAGCACAGCAGCACCACCACCTAAAATTTCTATCCCAAACTTCACACTCCCATTTTCAACTAGACCCTGCCCTGATATGAGAAGCACTGGCTTATAAATTAGCTCACTGAAGTATGCACAGAACACAGTTGTGATCTGTTCTGAAGTTATAGGATTAGATTTTTATTCACACTGGCTACTGTCTAACCAATCCTGGTTCCATTTTGGAACTTTCCACATTTGTAAAATTTTCCTTCCATTGTGACAAGCAACAGGAGGAACGGGATTAGTAAAAAAACATGGCAGTAGAACACACCAAACACCACGGGACACCAACCAGCCCAGGGCCTTCTGGGAAAATGTAGTCCGGACCAGCCACTGAATAAAATTGCTGGAGACTAAAAGAAAAACAGCTAGAATCTCTGAGGACAGAATGAAATTACAATCATAGACATTTACTGTGGAAAGTTTCGTAAAAATGGTCTAGTCCCAGCCCTTCATTTTCTTTACAAATTATGGTAAAGAATTAGCTTAAATTATTTCAATCCAGATATTTAAATATCTGCTATGGGTTTGCTGGGTATTAGTTCATTTTGTTAGATTAGATTTTGTTAAGAGGCTCCTTTAGCACACACATGAAACATGCCTGTTTATGATATATCATTCACTTCTAAGTCTATAACATGAACTAAGAAGACAGTATGAGTTAGTGGGAAGAAAAGAAACCTAAACCCTGAAAGCGCTTAGTGGAATTAGATGCTGTGGAGCTTTATGCAAATCGCTTAACCTCTCATTTAAAAAGCTAGGTAAGGAAGGAAGTGACTATCTTACCTCACAGGGCCTTTCAACTCCAGTAACATAACCAGCCAGATTCCTTTGTTAAAAAGTAGCATTCAGTAGTTAGAATGTTCTTACTTGGAAATTAAGAAACTGGATTAAAATGGAAAGTATTTAATTTTATTTAATTTTATGGCAGATTAAAGAAAAATCATTAATGCATAGATATTAGAATCTCCTGAATAAAATTTCTGAAAGAATACATAAGAAACCATTCATGGTGAATACCTCTTGTGAGTGGAACAAGAGAGAACAAAAGAAGTGAAGAGGGGATTTTTGCTGCCTTTGAAACTACTCAATTTTTTCATGGGCATGCTTTTGTAATTTTTTTTTAAAAATGCCAATTTTTAAAAAGCTTAAAAGCACTTAAAACATGGAAGACAATGTAAGTAGCAGAAAGTATAATGAACCAGAAAAGGGATGAAAGATTTCTAGTCTGGCTTGGTGTAGCCCTATGACCTTTGAGTTCTAACCCTAGAGCTTTCTTATGAAAACAAGAATGAGATGGCTCACTGTGCCATCACCCCGATGGGACTCCATTTTATATTATCTGCTCTTAGGTTACTCTTCTCTCATTCAGCCACTCCGTGCATCCATCAAACAATGAATGAACAGCAGGGACTGAACAAAAGTAAAGACAGTGCAAATTAATTTCCCTATAATGAAAATAATTAACAGCCAAAAAAATCTGCCAGAGTTCTAGAAATGTCTGACCTGCTGAAGAAAAAAGAACATGTAAAAGATAAACTTGATGAAAACCCAAAATCAATTACTAAGAAAGGTAAATATATATATTCAGACCTTGACCTCTTTTATTAGAATGCTTTCAAATATATGCCATTAATTAAACAAAAAAATCTATCCTCAATCCCATAAATTACAACTTTGCTGGGGTCAGGATACTGTCTTCTGTTTCTTAATTGATTGATGGGTCCTATTTTCCGTCTCTAAATACTAATTCAATTACTGATCTCCCTAATGATGTATCTGAATGCGTGAAAGTATTCTTTGTAGCCTAACAGTCATCCTGTATCAGAGAAAAATAAGGTTACTGTATTTTTCATCCCAGCTTTATGTGCCCAATAACAAGGTCATGTGGCTATCAAAGCAGCTTTCTCATAATTTATTATTAAAATATATCCCTCTGTTGTAGTTTTTGCCTACTTCACAACCTTTGAATAAAATATATTGTTAAATATTAAAACTTGCAGTCTTCCTAAGCATTTTAAGATATGCCCACTTTTTGAGCTTTAAAAGAATGCTTTTCTTATACCTCACCCTAATGAATAAAATGAATAAAAGAGGGGAAAGTAACATCTTTTCCTTCCATAATTCTAAGTTTGGCTAAATGCCACAAATAAATTGTGGCTTTTGACTTAGTATTAAGCACCCAACAATCCCTGAATATTCAGGCAAACCTTCAAGAGGCAGACAGAAAACCCACACCACTTTGTACCCCTGGTCTCTAATCCTCCAACCCAGATTCAAGCTGACTTGAGATATCGGACTACACTGAAGATTTCCAGTCTGACAGCTTTAGGGGAAAATGCAGACCATGTCACTAGCACATGGGAGTCCTTGACTGAGCAGCATCCAGCTCAGCCCCTCAAGGCAAGTGCCTGACCACTGCCTACTAATTGAGAGAATGTGCAAGGATGGAAATCTCTTTCTTCCTTCTAAATATGCATTTAAATACCCTACTGGGGGCTTTATTGTGCAAGCAAGTTTCATAAAAGAAAAGCATAATTAGGAGCCTCCTTCTCTTTGTGTCTAGCCTCCACAAAATTTCCCATTGTTATAGTTAGACTTTCTAGTCCAGGAGCTAAAGAAGTGAATCATCCCTTTTAAAATAATAATAATAATAATTAACATCATCAAGCCTCTACATTTTACCTTTCTCTAACCTTTTTGTTTTGGGGAAGAAGACAACGACCTATTATTTGTTTGCTAATATTAAGGGTAAGAGACTTGGAAGAAATTTTGTCTAGTTCTGCACCTGGTGGCAGTGTGACCTTGGACAAGTTACTTACCCCTCTCTATCTCAATTTCTTTCACTAAAATTAGGACTATCTATGATCCTACCTCTAATCTTCAGGGCTTCTGTGAGGAGTAAGACACAAAGTACCCAAGAAGCAGTATGTGTAAAGGTCCTACCCTGCTACTGGAAGACATGCTTTTAGTTCTAGCACTTTCTAACTCTGTTATCAGGATTCTCCAGGTCTCCATTTTTTCATCTGTAAAACCAAAGAAAATAACACAAAACTCCAGGTATGTAGAGAAGACTGGAAGTAATTTATGTAAAACATTTGGCATAGTATCTCAGCAAACATTAGTCATAACTTACATGTCTAAGTTCCCTTTCCTTCCAGCTTGAAGTTGTGTTACTGAGTATCTCTAATTTGGTTGCTTTTTATTCTATCATTTCAATTTGACTTTCAGAACGAATCCGAACCTGCTCCAAAGGCTTGCCCCTCTCCCCTTCTAGTCTGAAAAAGACGCTAACTGATTAAACCCATAAAGAAAGGTTATAGTGACAACAGTGAGCACAACAAAGGTTTTCAGGTTAATGTTATAATACGGTTTAGGTGCATATCAATTGCAATAATGTGATATATACCCTAGTTTCAAAAAAAATTGACATGAGATATAGGAACCTGCAGACTGCAAATGCTAAAATCCTTGACAGAAGACAAAATAAGAAAATACAGAAGGCACTAACCAAAAACAGTCCTAGGCTATGCTAATAAAAATCTGCAGAAGCAAGGAATCAAGAGCAATATGGGGCAAAGTTATAGATGAACCCCCATAATTTAGTGGTGACTTTAAACTGGGCTCTCAAAAGAAGGCTTGATTTTCTTTTTTTGTTTTGTTTTGTTTTTAAGTTGTTATTTAAATTCTAGTTAGTTAACATACAGTGTAACATTGGGTTCAGGAGTAGAATTTAGTGACACATTAGACAGGTTGAATTTCTGAGTTGGTTTTTCTAAGTGCTTAAAAAATCTTTAAGTGTCAAGACAATATTTAGATGTGGCTCTGGAATTCTATAATTCTTGACTTCTAAAGGCAAGTATTTTAACTTTTCAATTGTTATGGGAACAATGTTCCATCTCTACCCTCATGAACAGTAACACTTAGTCTAAGTCTCATGGCTTTAGAACTTTACCATAGCTCTGAACTTGCAGTACTGACTATATGCTTGGGATTCCCTTCACCATATTTGTTCAGAGCAAAAGCCTCAATCTATCACTGTGGCAGAAGGCAAAGGCAGTATAATATCACATTATAGTGTCTATGAGCTACCTTTACTCACGGCAGCTCTCCACCCTAAGTGAACACCTAGACTGTCTGCAGGTGCACAAACACAGGACATAGGGGCATATACAGATCCTACAAACCAATGCATCATCTCTTACATAACTTGGGGCCACAGCAAAGAGAAGTGGACATAAGAGAATGTCAGTGGAACTCTGTAATCACGTCAGGGGTCCTCCTATTAGAAGTTCTCCTTTCCCATCCTCCATCACTGCTAAGCACATTCCCCTTCTATAGTCAGCGAGATCTTTTTCCTTGAGACACCACTGTGCTAGGTCTGTCATTGCCTTTTCCTCTCTGGCATTCTACCAAGACATCCCAACTTCAGATCTGTCAAAGCCCATCTAGCTTCATGAAGCTTTCCTCTTCCCTTGAACCCACAGTTCTCAGTGTCATGCCTCCTTCACAGCCCAAAACCACAACCACACACAGGGACTCCTCTTTCACTGCCTTAAGGGTTCACATCTCACCTCCCTGATGATACTATGTTCTTTGGCAAGACTTTGTCAAGTTATTTTACTCATGTCCACCAAATGCCAAGGAAAGGTCTTTTTTTTTTTTAAACTACTAATAGAAAGCTACTCACAGAGTATAGCTAACAAAGAAAATAAATTCTGAAATTAGTAAATCTGACTGAATACCAGGCAAGAATAGAAAACACGGTTATGCTTTCAGTTAATCATTCTATATACATATACATGGGCTGATCAACATATCATGGTGAACTGTTAAAATAAATTAATCTAGTAAAATAAAGCAATGCTTGTGTAGTGTATGTGTACTATCTAACATACTATCTATACAGAAAAAGGAAATATATCCATATGCCCTTGTGCATATCTGCATAAACTAATCTCTGGAAAGATAAAAAGAAACTGCGGATAGGATTTAACAGTGGGAGAGAAATTGGCTGACTAGGGGATGGTGAGTGGGGAGAGCCTTATTTTGTTACCTACATCTTTTTGTGCTGTTTAAATTTCACATTATATACATGTATTTACCATTCCAAATAATAAGTTAAAATAGGATAAAATAACTCCCTGGACACACTTCTGCTGAAAACATATTCAGATATGTACACTATAGTGAATGAACACAAGAATTAAAATGCTCTGCTGCGCATATGATTTATTATACTAAGGACTCATGCTCACCCAAATCATTTCTTGGGTAGCTAGGGAGATCCTAAATGCTAGCTAGCCCCGATACAACTGTGCTGTTAAATGAATTTTTATCCTAAATATTTATTTTTAATAAATCATCATTTAGCATTAAATGTGTAACCTTTAACCTTACTATTGAAGACAGAATGAAGAACTCAGAGAAGGAGCAGTTATAAAACTAGAAACACCTGGATTTGAATCTTCCACTTTTTAGCTGTGCAGCTCTCAACCAATCACTTAACCTATCTGGACAGCAATTTTCCTCTTAAGGGCAGAGGTTAGCAATGTTAGGCGGAAAGGCAATTCCATCCTATCACCTATTTTTTGTAAATAAAGTTTTACGAGAACAATCTATGCTCATTTCCTTATATATGCATATGCTGTTTTCACAGCACAATGTCAGAATTGACTAGTTTTGATAGAGAGCATACAACCTGCAAAGCTGGAGATACTACCTGGACCTTCGCAAAAAAAAGTTTACCTGCCTTTGCTTAAGAGATTTAAAATATGGACAAACCACATCTATAATGAAGCTCCACTCCAATCAGAGAGCAAGTCAAAACTATTTTCAGAATACAATGAAGACATTATCTTGTTCACTCTGATTTTCTCCAAGTAAAATATGGAGTTTTCCAGGGGCTACATGATGTGTGATGTCACAACAGACGACATGCAGAAGTAGACACAGAACACAACTCTTTCCCCTTAAGCCAGACATTAAAAGAGATTGCAAAAACAGTTCCGCTCTTCTGACTAAAATGTTATTTATGCTAAATACAATGAATTAATTCTTGTTTTTTGAAGCATGAATATTTTAACTTTTCTTGGTTTTAATTCTTTAGAATAAATGTTGGTAAGTATAACCCATACAAACAAAAGCTCTCGCGGGTGCTCAATGTTTATACGTGTTTTTAGACCAAAAAGTTAGAGAATCTGCTATACTACAGCCCCAGTGAATCATAGTGCCATGATTAACTGGCCTACCAGAACAGTCTACACGCTTGAGAGGTTTGGATAAACAAAAAGTAGAGAGTCTACCAGGGCCATCAAAGATACCACCACCATCCAGCAGGCAGTTTAAGGAGAGAAATGTGACAATTCTAAATAGAAGCTCCCCACTGTATTTGTAAGAATTTTCATTCAAAACCTTGACATAGGGCCAAAGGAAAACAGCTTGTCCTCTCTATGTCGTACAGGGGAAATGACCATCCAAGGATTACCTCCTGCTTGGGTGTCCCAACCGGGTACCAAAGCACCCTGGAAACCTGCAGCAAATTCACAAGGGTGTGGTGACATATTTTTAAATTGGCAGGGGACGGGAACAAAGCAACATCTGTCAGAGACTATGCAAACTACTAGCTCAAGGTAGTCTGCAGGTTCACTATTAGACTATACTGCAGTCCCTACAATAAAGTCAAATCTTAGTGAAACTGGGTTTTCAGTGATGACTGCAACATAAAATACAATGTGTAAAGTCAGTAGCAGTGCCCAATCTGATTTCAAGATTTGAAAAGTTATACAGTGCCCAAAAGACACATACATCCTATTAATAAGCAACTGTGATTATTTAAGAATAAATTTTATTCTTTCAATTTATGTACATTATTTGGTCAAAAAAGTACTAAGTTGCTGTTACGGAAATACTTATTAATTTTCTGTAAAAACCTAATAATACTTAAATGCTCTCTGAACTGATTTTAACATCTTACCTGTTTCTTCACTAATTAATGCGTTGATTAAAATGTCTTGAATTTGCTCATTTTATATTTGCATTAGAGTCCCAATTTTACTTTTTTGCAAATTTTATTTTGATATGCTGAAGCTGTCCTCCAGTGTCTCTAGAAATAATTCTATTTCTTATTTTTTTTTTATTTTTTTTAAAGATTTTATTTATTTATTTATTTGACAGAGAGAGATCACAAGTAGACGGAGAGGAAGGCAGAGAGAGAGAGAGGAGGAAGCAGGCTTCTTGCTGAGCAGAGAGCCCAATGTGGGACTCGATCCCAGGACCCTGAGATCATGACCTGAGCCGAAGGCAGCGGCTTAACCCACTGAGCCACCCAGGCGCCCCAGAAATAATTCTATTTTTTAAAAAGCTAAATTTTAAAGATTCACTTAATAATCACCAAGTACTATGGAAGGATTTTTGTTTGGAATACATAAAGTACCAAAAAAAGCAAAAAAAGCCTCTACATACACTCTCATATTCAAATAAAGGATGTATCTATGTGTTCAAATACAATTAAACTTCCTTAAAATTCTACATGGTTTTCTGTATTTTCCAATTTTTAATAAATATATTCAACACCTTTTGTAATCAGTAAAATACACAACAGGCTTTTTTTTTTTAATGTTTGGCATGACTTATGAATAATTCTTCAAAAAAGCAGTATTAGGAAAGCTTTAAAAAGTGAACGAGTAAAATGGAATTAAATTCCCTCCAAGGAAACATTTTAGTTTTATTCATTAAATAGAGGGTGAAGGACAAAAGGACAAATGGCCACGTTTGTATAATTAGTAACTTTTAGTGCCAGACTATGCCAGTAAACTAAAAATACAGAGAACAATTTATTTTACCCTCAACCTCCCATTTTATTGCTTTCTATTATTTTTCACCCCATGTCAAACCTTCTCATCAGATCACTGTTTTCAACTCAAGCTACAGAAGTGGTAAGTGTCTTTGAGGAGGAAAAAAATAGGAAAAAACTCCATCCCCTCTCTTTTTGGAACCCTTGTGTGGAAAGGTAGAAAAGAACAGAAAAGTAAAACTCAAGTTCATATATAGGTTTCTAGATGTGTTAAATGATGCCAAATGAGAAGAAACTTCTGGAAGTCCTGGTGGTTTATAAAGAGCTTCCTTCTTGCCTCATCCATACTCAATGTGACTGCTGGATCCACCTCTGCCTGGGTTGCTCTTCACCTACACTACCTCCTTTTATTCCCCATAGCTATCCCATCTTACTACTCCAGACAGTTGGTTTGACACTACATAGAACTCTTTTATATGTAAAATATCAAAAATAGACTACCATGTTTGTAATGAACCTTTACAGTCCAAAGGCCTCTTTGTAACTACACATGCACTTGAGATCAAAATCAAAACTATGAAAATGCTGGCATAAAGGGGTGAAATTTTGTGGAAGTTTTATCGTCCACCTTTAATGCATGTTTTATACAAAAATAACTTTAATGTTTATAAATGATATTAAATGATCTGAAAGAGAAAAAATAAAATGATAAACAATACTATTCCTGAATTATGATCACTTGATTTTGAAAAGTATATCAGTTTCATTTATAATATAATAAATAGCATATAAAGTGCCATGAGAAACTAGGATGAAATTTACAGAACAGGCTTTAAATGACTGATTTGTGTAGTCATTCATTCCATCGTTTATGTTATCTCATTTAATTCTCAAAATAACCTGTATAAAGAAGATGTCACTACTATTACCTTTATTATTATTCCTACTCAGAGGTTAGAAAGCAAAACACAGGATATAATACATGGACCATTTTGACTATGTACACTAAGACTATAATTAGAGAGGGGTAATAATAGAGCCCTAGATTTCTGTCATTTATTTTAAAGGAGCAGTCTACTGGCTGGTAGATTCAGCCCCATTAGTATATATTTATAACAATGTATATGTGTCTTTCTTTCTTGAAAAAGTCACACATAAAAAGAGTTCTAATTCCTGAAGTCACGTGTTACAATTCTTTTTTCTTTTAAATATTTATTTATTTGAGAGAGAGAATGAGAGAGAGAGCACGAGAGGAGAGAGAACAGTGGGAGAAACACTCTCTGGCGATCAGAGAGCCTCATGTGGGACTCGATCCCAGACTCGAGGATCATGACCTGAGCAGAGGGCAGTTGCTTAATCAACTGAGCCACCCAGGAGACCCACGTGTTACAATTCTTAATGCTTATATTGTGGGTCAGAACAAGGACTCCTGCTCATCCACCTCACTCTGACGTCACCCCAGCCTTAGCTCCAACTTGACACCTCGGTAACTTCAGCTGTTTCTGAAACTATCTGACTTGTTCAAAGTAATTACTACATTAGCTCTTAAAGAAATCAGATACACAAGTTACCAGCATCCCAACTGAAGGCTTCCTCATGATGTACTCAGAAGAATTAAAAGAAATCTGAAAATTTGAAAAGCTTCATTTACAGAAAATCAAGGCACAAATACAAAATTCTTTGTTCTACAGCATCTCCAGAACATACTGTGTACTGTACTTCAAACAGTGAAACGCATTCTAATGTACCAGTAATATCCTTCAATGGAAGAATCCTCTGGTTTGAAATGTACTTAACAAATATTTTGTTGAATTTTCACTAGGTACTTTTAGGACTGTATGTTTCTAAGGGTTGGGGGTAAAGAGAAGGCCTTGTCAGTATTGTTAGTAACTTACCTTTTTGAACCCACAAAACATGCTTAAAATGATTAAGGAATAATGCAAGACAGTATGTATTTAATTAAATGTGATTATAATCAGTGTTCCAAACCAGCTTATAAATTTTTAAGAGACTTGTAAACAGAGGGCTGTGGAGCTAAAGTTGAAAAGTAAAAGCACATAGTCCCAATTTTTCTATTTTCACATAGTGGGTGTTTCAGGGATACCACAATGTCTTGCTCTTTCTGTAAGGAACTCTAGTTGAGGGTGACCTTTCTTTTCAATAATGAAATTAAGGCCTAGAAAATATTACTTATTTAAAGACACAACAAATCGTCAGCAAAAGACCGCTGTATTTCAGAGATATGAACCACACTCTGATACAAAGCTTAAATTCTAGACTTTAAAATTATAATTAAGAAACAAAAGGTGGGAGGTGGCATGCTACAATGAAATTGACACAATACTTTTAAGACCACTGAGATTAAGTTTAAGATTCTCCAGCTAATATACCAATTTTCTCTTTCAGCGAATCTTACCTTCTACATTATCCTTTGTTGTGTTTAAATCTCAGCTGACAAAACAACTATAACCAATGGTCTTCAATCATACATACTAAGGTATCTCTTTGTTTTCTTACATCCTCAATACCAGGTAACACTCTATAAATTACACTGGTCAATTTCAGTAGTACATACTAATACTTCAAATGCTGGCCACCAATGTTCCTTCTAGGCTCTTCCATGCACAGCCAATTTAGAGTGCCTCCCCCCCCCACCCCTCCGCCCTTCTTTCTATGAGCCATGTTAAAATCTCAAAATGTGTTCAGGCTGCTTCTATTAATAAGAATAGTAATTCACAGAGCGCTAATGGAGGACAACATCCAACAGAGTAATGTAGGCTTTTTACTAGGCAACACTTAAACTGAAGTAATTAACCATTATAAAGAGCCCAACTGCTCAAACTTGAGACTTGAGGAAACCCCTCAATAATATAATAATACTGAAGAAAAACTCACATAAAACCAATTATTATAAGAATCAAAGATTTGTAACCAATTTCTAAAATGTAATATTTTAAACAATCATTTTTTTTTTTCTTGAGAGACAGAGAAAGAAAATGAGAGCACGTGCGTGTGAGCAGGGGTGGGGTGGGGGCAGAGGGAAAAGGAGAAGCAGACTCCTCACTGAGCAGGGAGCCCAACCTTGGGGGCTCAAATCCCAGGATCCCAGGATCATGAGCCAAAAGCAGATGCTTAACTGATTAAGCCACACAGGTGCCCCTAAACAAATCATCTCTTAAGCATAGTAAAGGGAACCTTTTCTTTTTTTTTTTAAATGATCTAACTCAATGCTTTATGTTAGAGGACTTTTAAGACATCCTTGGGCAAACTAAATAAATTCACAACAAAAAAGTGTATTTCATTCAGTTCAACAAAACCTTCAATATTCTTTGTACTAGAAGTTGTAATAGATGTTGAGTAGAATAAAAGGGAAAAAATGATGTACACTGGACACCAAAGTATGATTCTGTTCTAAAGAGTCAATGATGGAATGATACAGGAATAGCAAAAAACTGAAGGAGACTAAATTCTCATCTTCCTTAGTACAAATTCAAGTGAAGACAAAAAAATTTTTTTTAATAAATAAATAAATAAATAAATAAGAACAGAAGTAAAAACATACTCTTAATAAATTTAGAGGTAAAATGCCAGGGTAAAAACAGCTAGAAAAGGGGCGCCTGGGTGGCTCAGTGGGTTAAGCCGCTGCCTTCGGCTCAGGTCATGATCTCAGGGTCCTAGGATCGAGTCCCGCATCGGGCTCTCTGATCAGCAGGGAGCCTGCTTTTCTCTCTCTCTCTCTCTGCCTGCCTCTCTGTCTACTTGTGATCTCTCTCTGTAAAAAAAAAAAAAAAAAAAAAAAAAAACAGCTAGAAAAGTTGCCTCCGTAGCAGCTCAAAGAAGAGAGATCAAAGTCAACTTTATGCCAGGGAAGACAGAAAGGTTGGGGGAGAAAGAACATGCACAAAGAGAAAAGGAGTTTAGACAATGCTAGGAATTGTGAAGGGCAACTGTGGCTGGACAAAAAGGCTTCTACTGGGGAGCAGGGATGCCAGATAAAGTGCAGGTAACATCTAAAACATAGTTGACACCACATAGCATTCTTATGTGGGAGAGTACCTCACCAAGAATAGTCTGACAGAAGTCTGTAAAGGAACTAACTGAAATTTAAATAAAAACTTAAAGTATGTATTTAAAAGAAAAGAAGAGAAAGAAAAGAAAAGAAATGAAGAGAAGAGAAAAGAAAAGAGAAGGAAAGGAAAGAGAAGGGAAGACAAGTCAAGTCAAGTCTATACAGGGCAGAGTGATTAGAACCAAGAGAAACTTGAAGTCAAAAGATGCAGACAGGGGCGCCTGGGTGGCTCAGTCGTTAAGGGTCCTGGGATCAAGCCCAGCATCAGGCTCTCTGCTCAGCGGGAAGCCTGCCTCTCCCTCTTCCATTCCCCCTACTAGTGTTCCCTCTCTCACTTTGTCTCTCTCTGTCAAATAAATAAAATCTTAAAAAAAAAAAAAGAAAGAAAAGATGCAGACAAGCAGAAGACTGTAACAACAGACCCAACATCAGGACAAGAAGGAGGTTCCATAATATATAAGTTAGTATTACATCTCAGCACCCAGAGCTTTCCAAACTCTTCAACCATAAATAGTAAGCTATAATGCTTCAACTTTACATAACTATTAATAAACCCTAAATGAAGTATATATTATCATGCTCGACTGATAGGCTCTCAGATACGCATTTAATACTTTCTAAGAATCACACTTAATAAAAGCTTTATTTTTACAATATTCTTGAACACTCCAAATATACCAAAGAGGTAAGCCAGATGACTATAAAATACATTAGGTACTCTCCATTTTTTCCCTTTGATTCCTTTATTATAAAAGGTCAGCAACAGGATTACAATGCTAATAAGTATCATGTTTTAAAACTCATACCAGAATGGAGATGATTTTTATCAGACCTTAAAATATGAAGTTAAAAAAATGCCTTAAAAACAGAGAAACAGCTCATATTAGTATTTTAGGGAAAGAATCAAGATACAATATGCCATTTCTTATATAGCTTGTAGCCATTATATAAAAAGGTTTATAGCAGAAATATTTAATTCATTTAATGCAATGACATATAAAAAATATTTTAATAGCAATCTTCCTCTCATATAGGAACCTACCAGAAACATAAAAAATTGTATTTATCCTTAACTTTTTTTCTAAATAATTACTACCACCCACCTCTTCCACCACTAGTGGCAATCAACCACCATTAAAACAATAGCCACAGGGCTCCTGAGTGACTTGGTTGGTTAAATGACAGACTCTTGATTTCGGCTCAGGTCATGATCTCAAGCCCCCCATCAGGCTTTGCACTCAGTGAGCAGTCAGCCTGTCCCTTCTCTCTGCTCTTTCCCCCACTCATATTCTTTATCTCTCTAATAAATAAAATCTTAAACAAACACACACACACACACACCCAGCTGCATGCTAGGTTCTAAACACTTTATGCTATCTTACTCAATCTTACTCAATGTTATCTTACTCAGTCCTAAACAATCCTAAAAACAATTTCCATTCTTTAAAAAAAAAAAAAAAAAAGCGCAAACCTAGGCTCAGTTGTTTAAAGGAGAGTAAAATTTGCTTATGTAATCTTAACATTTTATGTTTCAATAAAATGATGAAAAAAAGATGTGAGGAAGAAAATTACATAAAGTCAACCAAAAGCAACAATTTCAAACAGTATTCTTTACCTTCTTTTAAGAAATGAACATTCTTGCCTGAAGGTGAAAGAGAAATGTCCTGAAATCTAACTCTAATCTGTAATGCTTTCTTTCCCCCTACTGCCAACATCCTATGCAGATGCCACAGGCCCATTTTACTGAGAGCACTCATCTCACCTTTCAAAGAAAGGACCCATTTGGCCCTTTCTTTAGTTTGGTAACCTCCTGAACCTTTCTTTCTCTTACTGTCCTGTCCCATTTCTCATTCTACCTCTTTCCCTAAAGGAAATTAACAAGGACTATTTATGAACATTTCTGTAAAGTTTTAAATGTGACTTGGGACAAGGCTTTATATAAATGTCAACTTAGAAAAGAAATAATAAAAACTTTTCGTGCCTTTACATTTTTAAAAAGATGTTTCGTGCTTATAAGTTTGGAGGAAGAGACTATAAACATTAATATTTTTAAAACAGTATATAACACAAAAACCATTAATTAATAAATTGAGAACAATTTACACCACCCAAATACTGAAATCACCCAGAAAATAAGTGTCATTTCATCAATTAATTAAAATATTAAAATTAAAGTCTCCTACAAGGTGATTCAGGCCCAGATGCTAAGCCATCCAATTTTTAATAGAAAAACAGTGCAAATCTAAGTGAAGCACAGTTAATGGCAGGTTAACAAAATTGTAGCTTTTTTGTCCTAAAATATTCATTAGGTTCCATTTCAGGTAATAATAAAGTAGCTCCTCCCAAACCAACACATCTCTCCCTGCAAAAAATAATAATCAAACTTGTGAAGAAAATATTAAAATCTGCTAAAAATAAATGTTACTAAATAATAAAGTTACTAAACACAGGCAAGAACTTAAAGAAGGGACAAGAGTCTACACAAGAAAAGAAGCAACAGTACTGTGTGAGCCTTCCCTTTCTTCAAAGAAAAAGTTTTCAACAAGAGCGCAGATTGAGCCACATGGAGAGACTGAAACTAATACAAATTCCAATCTTACTGGCTTTGAAGAACCAGAGGACTGAGTTCAAAGAGACCAAGCAGCTAGGGGCGCCTGGGTGGCTCAGTTGCTTAAGCAACTGTCTTTGGCTCAGGTCATGATCCTGGAGTCCCAGGATCAAGTCCTGCATCAGGCTCCTTGCTCAGCAGGGAGTCTGCTTCTTCCTCTGACCCTCCCCCCTCATGCTCTCTCTCAAATAAATAAATAAATAAATAAATAAATAAATAAATAAAATCTTTAAAAAAGAAGAGAGAGAGAGAGAGAGAGAGAGAGACCAACCAAGCATCTAGAAAATGAGAAAGGAAAAGCCTGGGAAGAAGACAGTGAAGATAAAATTCTGACCAAATCTCTGGTAGACCCCCCTGCAGCTAAGACTAAAACAGTGGTTTCTCAACCAGGGGCAATGTGGCCTCTGAAGGGACATCTGGCAATATCTGGAGACATATTGGATTGTCACTACTGAAGGAGGAAGGCCTTACTGGCATTGTGCAGGTAGAAGCCAGGGATACTGTTAGGCATCCTATTGTGCATGGGACAGTATCCATAACAAACAATCATCTGGCCCATAATGTCAACAATGCTGAGACTGAGAAACCTTACATTAAAAGAAGTAAAAAGATTTCAACTGCTAACCACCATGGGTGTGAGACAGGAGGTTGGAGTCTAAGTTCAGATAAAGTTTATTGCTTTAAAACAAATCAAAACAAAAGCCTAAACATTCTTCAGTGAAATAAAACAGAATCCAGAGTCCTTATATTATTTTCAATGCCCAAATATATAATTCAAAATTATTCACCAGATGAAGATAAAGCAAAATCTAACCCATAATGAAGACAAAAGATAACTAATGGATATAATCCAGATACTGTATTTAGTAACCAAGATTTTACAGTAATTATTTTAATTATGTTTACAGACGTAAAGGAAAATGTGTTCATAGTGAATTAACAAAATAGGAAATCTCAGCTGATAAGTGGAAGCAAGAGAAAAGATACAGTGGAAATCGCAGAACTGAAAACTACCCTATTGGAAATAAAATATGGTCTTTATTCTTAGTGCTTCTTTCAAAATCTGTCTTGTGCCCATGAGATGATGATTTTCACTAAATCCTGACTCTAAGTATATTAAAAACTAAATGGAGGTGAAAAGCATGATATCTAGACAATCTGATATTAGAAAACCCATGGTTATTAACCTTTAAGAATAATCTAGGTACCAGAGATATATGGTAGACTACAATAAGAAATTATAAATAATTATCAGGATTTTCATATTTCTGAGCCATTTTGGCGAACTAATTTATATTCAGAGTGGCTGAATTTTCCAACTTAAAATTAAGAAATGTCCCCCTATCTCCTTGATGGCCAGCCTACAGTCATTTTATAAATAAAAACACAAGCATATAGCTCTGAAAAAAAATTTTTTAAATAGTATAATAAAAGCAGGAGCAGTCATCTCCCTTAGACATGTCGTTTTAACTTCCCATAAAAGTTTCCCATATGCTATTGATATGCTATAAGAAATTATGAGTGAAAATGACCTTCCAAGAACACATTTTACACCTTTATCTAAACTCTAAGAAGCTTCAGCAAAGTAACTTAAGTTATCTTACAAAGCAGGAGATACATAAGCACTCAATTTATTTATTTTTTTTTAAGATTTTATTTATTTATTTGCAGACAGAGATCACAAGTAGGCAGAGAGGCAGGCAGAGAGAGAGAGTGGGAAGCAGGCTCCCCGCGGAGCAGAGAGCCCAATGTGGGGCTCGATCCCAGGACTCTGGGATCATGACCTGAGCTGAAGGCAGAGGCTTTAACCCACTGAGCCACCCAGGCGCCCCACAAGCACTCAATTTAATTCACAGCTTATGGCCTGCTTGTGATTCCTCCTGTGCTCTCTCTCACAATAAAATCTTTAAAAAAAAATTTTTTTTAATTCAGCTTATTTCCAGAATAATCACTTTCATTAATCTACAAGATTAGCTATCTGACATACCACAATATACTTCTACAGTGCTTAGACTCACTAAAGTTTGTATGAAGGGAGAAACTTACTATAAACAACATCCTAAAACATTAGGAGCAAAATGAACATACTTCCTTCACGCTGCTAAAAGGTTAATCATTTGAACCTCCATTCATTCATGTCCTGACCCTTCAGGTGACTTTTTTTTCTAACAAAGGAAGTGGCATTTAGCTAGAATATCTTAAACAAAGGTAAAATAGGTGGTAGGGCATGTTATAAAACTAAAATAACAGCTCAGATTAACTCCCCCCTTGGTACCTAAAATTTCCTCTCCCTCTCTTCTGATTATGAAGGGCACTGCTGAAGTTAACAACCACCCCCAAGCCCTGTCCAAATATGTCCTTTAAAGCTTCCAGATACATTGGAAGAGCAGTATCAAATCTCTTGAATGGGAAATAGAGAACTCACTTTCTGCTTATAACAAAGTCAAACACAACCAAAACAATATGCTCCTGGTGGTAGAGAAAGGAAGAAGGAGAGACATATACATATACATATATACATACACACACATACATACAGGGGAAACAAGAAGGAAAGATAGATACGTAGACAGGGAGGGAAAGGCAGGGAAACTGACTAATTTGGGGCATGCCTCGTTCCTACAGTTTTCCTAAAATCAAGAGAATCTGAAAACTCAAACACCTTTTGGAAATAACACTATTAAAAGTTAAGTCCCACAAGGTCAAATACTTAATGGAAGATTATCCGTATTTCTGGATGGATGGTCTAGTGAACAGGGAGAGCTTTGTTTCCAACTTAGTTTCAATCCACTAATAGGAATGAAAAAGGGAATTACAGCAACGATATTCATCGAACCTCTGTAGTACATTAAAGAACAAAGTATATATTTTATTGTAAAGTGTTTAAAATCCTTCTTGAAAGTAGGCAACATGTATTGAAACATTTTATTGTAAACTATGAAAATCAATTATTAATGTTGAGGATATAGGTTTTGATCGTAGTCTCCTTTAGAGCACTAACAGAACAAATAAAAAAATTTAAAATGGTGGTAATTCTGTTTTGGTTATTAAGGAAAAAGGAAAGAAAGAAAAACAAAGTAAAAGAGCTACCTCAGGGCACCTAGGTGGCTCAGTGGGTTGGATGTCTGCCTTCAGCTCAGGTTGCGGTCCTGAGGTAGAGCCCCACGTCAGGCTCCCTGCTGGGCAGAGAGCATGCTTCTTCCCCACCCGCCTCCTGCTCCTGCTTGTGAGCTCACTCTCTATTTCAAATAAATAAATAAAGATCTTTTTTAAAAAAGAGAGAGAGAAAAGAAGAGTCACCTGGACAGCATATAGTTAACTACCATCACCTCTGGCTGAACTGGTCTTTCAGTTAAAATCCTTCTCTGCATAATGTTTGTGAACAAAACAGAGTGTGTACTACATGAAAGACACTTTTTAAAACCACAGACAGTAACTGAGTTTTAGCATAGGCTCTTTTTAAATGTTTCTCTCCTCCCTTTCTAAATGCAGCAGTTTTTCCCTTTGCAGCTAGCTGTAGCCAATATAGCAAGAATCCTATATTCGGTGTCTTCATTTCAACCCGCATTTGTAACTCAAACTACTACAACCTCAAATCCACCATTCCGCTGAAACTGCTCAAGGTATAGTCGCCCCGACTACATAACTGCCAAAGCTATCCCATCCTTTTACTATGTATTTTACAGGGCCTGTATGGCAGCCACAGTGAATCATGAAACTAAAAATCCATGGTTTTGGTGATACCAACCCTCCTGGCTCTCACTTGTCATTTACCTTTCAGAGTCTCCTTGTATGTTCCTCTTCCTCTACCCACCTGCAAATGCCAACACTCCTCAAGACTAACTGTATCCCTCTTTCTCACTCTGCACACAATTCACAAATATATTCAAGTGACAAAATACACAGTATTCTTCTGCTATATCTTATCAGCACATAATTACTGAAAATGATAAACCAGCAGAAAATGACTATGTTTTATAGATTTTTTTAAAAGGCTGTGAAACTATGATGTGTGATTAGGTAAGTCCAAATTGTTCCATTAATAATCTTTTATGGATTTCCCATCAGCCAGCCCTGATCACCAGATACATGGCAAAAGGTACCACCTGTAAAAAGTAAATTTATGATAAAATCTGAAAATAATGATCACCAATGACCATATTTTTCTGGACACTAAGAAGAGATTCCCTTTACCTTTCACACTGCAAGCACCTGTTTACATGTCTGCTTAATGTCTGGATGAGGGATTCCTTTCCCTGCCTTTTCATCTGTGCATCTCTAGATGGAAACAGAGATAACTGGGGCAGCATAAGAAAAGTAAAGGGAAAAAGGATGGGAAGATGCCTGAGAAGTAAAAAGGAATGCAGGGAAGGTAGTGGTAAGGAAAGAGAGGGCAGGGAAGCTTTAAAGTGCTTTAAATATTCTCCTACATCAAAGTACTTCATCTTGTTATATAAAATCCTTTTTTTTTTTTGCTATTAAAACCAAAAGCTAAGGGCATTTCTTGGATATATAGGTGAGGTATTATGAAAAACATAAAAAAGAAATTAATCTCTGGCTCTAAAGTAGAAAAAATACCCAAACGAAACAATACAAAAGCAGTCAAAATTATATACTTTCAAGTATATGTGAGCTCCCACACATGCATATCTCCTAGCAGCACATACGAAAGTAATTAGAATATTTAAAACTATATAAGGCTATTTGTAGTATCATCCAAGAGCAGGTAGGTTTGCCCACGAGGAAGAAACAGCTGATCAATTCAGAAAATGCACTAGCAAGTATGTATTGGTGTTATTTCAACGCCTGATACTAGCACATCTGATACTAGAAAAAAATCAAAGGTTCAAACGATTACTGGGAGCAATCAATTATTTTACTAAAATTAGCATTCAAAAAATAAAGTGTATAAAGTTCAAGTTCTGCAGTAATCAAATATAGGCTGACATGAGACTAAACAGAAGGAATCTCCATGAATAATTAATAAATTATTTTAAAGGAATACAGTTTTCACTTTTTTTTATTTGAGAGATATTTTAATATCTCTCAAAAAATTTTTTTTATTTTTATTTGAGAAAGAGAGAGCACAAGTCGGGGGAGAAGGGTCAGAGGGAAAGGGAGAAGCAGACTCCCCACTGAGCAGTGAGCCCAGCTCACTCAAACCCAGAACCCTGATATCAAGACTGAGCCTAAGGCTGATGCTTAACCAACTGAGCCACCTAGGCGCCCCTTCACTGGTTTGTATTTAAGCATATCCTGGAAAGAAAAGTGTTTTCAAGTTCAACATTCTTTAGAAACCCAGAAACTGTGTATGTTTGATGTTAGTTGTCACAACTCTTTAGGAGAAAGCCAAAGTTTTCTTTCCTACCTATTATATTCTTAAGGATATAAGTAACAGGGGCGCCTGGGTGGCTCAGTCATTAAGCATCTGCCTTTGGCTCAGATCATGATCCCAGGGTCCTGGGATAGAGCCCTACATCAGGCTCCTCCTGCTCAGTGGGAAGTCTGTTTCTCCCTCTCCCACTCCCCCTGCTTGTATTCCCTCTCTATTATCTCTGTCAAATACATAAATTTAAAAAAAAAAGGGGGGGGGGGGGGGACATGAGTAACAAAAGATGTGTCACCATAAAGAAAAAGACAATATGAAACAATATGAATAAATTTCTTTTATCTTCTTGGACCTGTTCAAATATATATATATATATATATATATATATAATAATTTTTCTAGAATTATCCTGACCATCATATCATATCAAACATTAAGGACTCTTTTAGAGTCTACCAACAAAGGATTTAGTTTTGCTATCAATACAGAGAGCAATTAGAGCTCAGGAAATCACATGCTGTTAATCTAATAGATGAAACCTATTCAGCAATAAATTAATTTGTCAACACTATTAGGATTACTTTAGCTACATAAAATATGGGGTAAGTTAAATCATATTTTTATTCCATTGAACAAAAGTATCTATATGCTAGACCTACTAATTTTATAATTAGAACATTATTCTTCAAGGTATATTTCTCTTATTTGTATCTAATGGCATCAAATAAGAGCATACCTAAAAATACAAATTTGTACAGAAAATTTGTTTAGCACTTTTGCTTTTTCTCAAGTAAAGTATAAACCAGCCACATAAATTACCTCATTTAATATTCACAATAATCCTTTAAGATAGTAATTACTATCATCAACTCAGTTACAGACAAAAACAAAGTTCAGCTCAGAAAAACTAAACAACCTGTCGAAAAGCTTATCTAACCTCTAAAGAGAGGCATGGGATGTGATCCCCATCTTCTAAATCTAAATGCCCCCCTCTACAGCACCACTCTGTCCATCCAAAATGACTGGACACTAAGATCCTATTTTAGCATCCAACAAGAGGCTCTATTTTTCATCTATCGAAAATAAAAGTGGAAAAAAACACTATACCTAACAAAGTTTTATTATAGCAAATGCCAACTTTATAAAAAGATTTATTCATTTGGGAGAGAGAAAGCATGAGTTGGGGTGGGGGGCAATGAGAAGGGAGCCTGATGTGCCAATGCAGGGCTCCATCCCATCCCAGGACCAGGAAATCATCACCTGAACCGAAGGCAGATGCTTAACCATCTGAGCTACGCAGGTGCTCCAGCAAATGCCAAACTTTTAAAACTGATTGTTTGGTTTAAAAATTTGCCAATTAGGGGCGCCTGGGTGGCTCAGTGGGTTAAAGCCTCTGCCTTCAGCTCAGGTCATGATCCCAGGGTCCTGGGATGGAGCCCCGCATCGAGCTCTCTGCTCAGCAGGGAGCCTGCTTCCTCCTCTCTGCCTGCCTCTCTGCTTACTTGTGATCTCTGTCAAATAAATAAATAAAATCTTTAAAAAATAAAATAAAAATTTGCTAATTGTTAACAATATCTCCTAAAATGGTTTTCTTCAAGATCATTAACATTTCTATACTACAATAAAATGAAGTTCTACATTCAACCATGAGTATAAAATCTAAAAATAATAATTCAATTACATTGCTCGGAAATCAACAGCCTCCCAGTTACAAATTAAATTATCTAAATATACTACACGTATTAGTTACATTTGGTTTGCTAAAGTTAGGAATACTTCTGGGATGTAAATCCCAGTGCAAAGATATATAGATGTTATATAAAATAGATTTGGTAACTACATTTAACTTCAAACACTGGTTTTTACTATTAAAGTGCTGACTGCTACTCTTTCAGTCCCTTTTTTATTTCCACATTTTCCCTTCATCTCCAAATTACTGTGAAATCTCCATTCAAATGCCTATACCTACGGTTCAAGTTTTGGAACCTGCTCTGTTTGTTCACCAGCTGTAAGAGTAACAGTGAGCATGGAGAGGTGCACAGCAATGAATGGTAAAGATCACTGTATCAAACCAACACCATATATAACCATTCACTTATCAACCTAAAAGCCCAAACCTGAACCACCAGTTCAGCCCACCTGAACCCCAAAAGAGTTACAGAAAATCTACATCATCTGTAAATTTGAGGAAACACTAAGATGGAACAAATACATTAGTTAGACCAAATCAATACAAAGGAAAAAAAATTTCTCTCCATCAAAGCATCTGTAAACAAAACCACACTTTTACACACCCATACACACTAGCACTCTTTAAAAGTTTTATTATCCTTTTCAGGCAAACTTTTTTATACATAATACCTACTTCCTATTTAAATAGATTTTGGAGGGGGAGTTTGTGGGGGGCACCTGGGTGGCTCAATCGGTTAAGTGTCTGCCTTCAGATCAGGTCATAACCCCAAGGTTCTGGGATTGAGCCCCACATTGTACTCCCTGCTCAGCAGAAGCCCACTTCTCCTTCTGCCTCTCTCTCTACCTGCTGTACCCCCGGCTTGTGCGCTCTCTATATATCTGACAAATAAAATATTTTTAAAAACATATTTTCTAATAAATCCTAGAGGATTTGAAATGTACTAAAAAAAGGGAAAATATTTTAAAGAAGTTCATGGTGATTTGGCAAAAAAAAAAAAAACATTTAATGACAATTCCCTAATTTACCTGATTTGAAAAAGGAAACCCCAATTTTCATAAATTAGGCTTGCTTAATGAGATTCCACAACCACTTCATCAAAGCTTTAAGACATACAGGTTGGAGAGAAGGCTGCTAATGTTAATTAAATCACTGGTAGGAACAAGAAAAGTTAAGAAAGTAAAGGTTCCAAAAGAAGCAGGAGCTGCTGGCCAAAATTGTGGCAAACGACCTAAAAGGATCTAACCTTATGGCTACCATGTAAAGCTTCAAGAGCTCTTATCTGCAGCCAGAAGCTGGAATCCTTAGCATGGGGAAAGTTCATACACAGTAAAACAGAATTGAGATTGTGTACACTCCTCTTCAGAAATGAAATAATCACCCATCAATTTATGACTCCAATTAAGTCTATGCTGTGTTCAGAGGTAAGTGGAGTAAATATTTGGCTTTGAAGGCTCTGGCTTTTGATCCTGGTTTGATTGATCTAAAATTACATGTGTTTTTAGTATAAAGGACTGCCTTTAAAGCCATGCATACAATAAATAATAGTTGAAAATTTAGGATTGTTTAGAAAAGTAATTTACCATCCTGGTTGGAGAATTCTCAAAGACGTATTCACTGACTTTTAAGGGGAATCAATCAATTCTATAAAAACTATCACCATTTGAATTCAGCTGACTATTTTTAAAGTTATGCCATATAACACTTTAAGGAAGGAAGATTTAAAAGGGGGGGGGGGGGCTGCCTAGGTGGCTCAGTGTGTTAAGCTTCTGCCTTCAGCTCAGGTCATGATCTCAGGGTCCTGGGATCAAGTCCCGCATCGGGCTCTCTGCTAGGCAGGGAGCCTGCTTCCTCCTCTCTCTCTCTCTCTCTCTCTCTCTCTCTCTCTCTCTCTGCTTGCCTCTCTGCCTACTTGTGATCTCTCTCTGTCAAATAAATAAAATCTTAAAAAAAAAAAAAGGGACAATGAAAATAACAAAAAAGAATATTTTCATTCCAAATAGTGTCGTAAGAAGGGGCTTACGTCGTAAGAAGGTTATTGATAATCTTTCTAGTCCAATTTCCAATATTCCACAAAAATTTATAGAATATTTAATAAAATGTAATCCAGTAATCTATTTTAATACATCTAAATTACTAAGGTTATTAGAAAATAAATAAGTTGTTTCCCCCACCCACCTCTTCCCAAAACACAGTAGTGGTCAAGCAAAAGGAATGAAAACTAAAAGCGTAAGACTCACCTTTTGTTGACTGGTTTTTCATCCTTTTCATAGGGCCGGACAAACCACTTCCCAATCCTAACGAAGTTCTTATCCATTAGGCACCTACAATAATTACACCAAGAATTATATTTACAGTTTCAATAACAAATTAGTGAGTCATTAAATTAAATAATCGCAGATGAGATATGCTATTGAAAATAAAAACATCACTAAACTGTCAAAATGTTTTATCACTTTAAATTTTTACATTATAAAATGCTGAAAGAATTTTTTGACTTTAGGCATATTTTATTATGCATTATTCTTGCACATGGAAAAAATTATGCACAATTAATTGGTGGATATATTCCTGAAATGTCTTAAACTTCTGAATCACTTCAAAACCAAACACACTTTTGCATTATTTCAATTCTTGGGTCATCAAGAATATTGGGGATATGGGTAGCATTCCTTAAGAGTACCTCACAGGTAGTCTTCCTAGTTACTGATGCTCATTTCGCAAGTTATATAATGCTGGCTTTCTGGCTTGGCATGTGATATGCAACGCTTTCGCAGAGACCTCAGAAACAGAAGCACTGTGGAGCCTCTTCCACTTAGGTGTTTTCTTTTATAGGTGTGGTAAAGCACATGGCAATGGCTTTGCAGGAAACAAGGAACTGCAGCCATTTCTTCAAAAGCGATTATCAGCTTCCCTTGTATCTAAGTTGGGCCTCACTTCTGTTTCCAAGCTGTATTATGTACATTGTGTTTCAATGTCGGATTACAGGGTAATCTTTCTGATGACACGTTAAATGGCAACTGAACTCAACTCATATGACACCAAAAATGCACACAATTCAACAGGAGTGACAACAATATAGGCAGCTATGACCAAGTTCACTTGTGTGCAGGGAGATGACAGCTATATCCTAACTGCCCTCTGGCCAATTCCGAGATGCCATCATCCGCAAGGGATATCCCTGGTTTTAAAAATATAAAAATGTGGGAGAAAATGTACATTTTGAAATTGATGAAATTCAGCAATCCCTAACATTATTCAATGAAATGACATATACTTTGTAAGAAAACCTGTCAGAAAGTTGGAGTAATTCTTCTAACCACCAGTAAAAGAGCTATATAACAATTCTTTATTCAATATTCAGGCAATTCTGCACGTGGCTTTTCCCTCTGTAATTTCCATACCATCAAGGAGGATGGAAACAATTCAAGCCTTCAACCAATCATTACAGGTTAGATGGGTAAGTAAATGGCAATGGTTTCTGTGGCCACAATGTAACTCCCTGTGGGCAGAGCCAATTTGGAGCACTGCTGCACCAAAAAATCACTGGCTTCAACTGCTTTTATTTTGAAAATGAATTTCTACAACAATCTTTCTTGCTCACAGTGTAGAAAATCATTTTTAAAGCAACCCAATCTGTTTTCCTAAGATTATAAATTAACTTGCTTTTAGGGTTAAAGATCACGTGACCATTAAACTTAGAACAGGAATGTGAATACCCAATAAGGCGGAAGTACTCAGAAGTGAAACTTAAATCTCCGCAATTTATACCTTAGCTCAGAGACTTCACTGTATTCATCAGGCAGGCAGTCAGGTAGGATGGATGGATGGAAAGATATTTCCATTGAAAAACTCTAGTGCTGGTGACAGATTCCTTCCTCCAATAATACTACCAATAATTGCCACTAGCATCACTACCACCATCACCACATTTGATGACCAGGTGCAGTATCCCATTTAATTACTGTAAAATCTGTAAAAATACTGTAAAATGCCAATTTTTATACTTGAAGAAGCTAAGGCACAGTGAAAATATCACCTACAGAAGGTCACACAGCTAACTGACAGCAGAGTGGGGAGTAAGCCCAGGTATACGACTGATCCCAAGACAAGAACATTTAACTATTACCATATACGGACTCTCATGCTGTCTCATTTCTGTAATTCTTTCCTCATTTTCAAAGTCCAGATTCATCATGTAATTGATGAGCCTATTTAATGTTTCTTTATTCTCTAAGAGCTGTTATTAAGTTGAAGGTGTTCTTAAAAATCGACAATGCTTAGCATGAAAGCAATGCGGCATGTAACAGGTACAAAATCACATCAAACACTAAACGCAGTCTTCTACTGCCACACATCCTCACTTAATAAATAACACTTAATTATTCATACTCTCATATATGTCTTGAAGGTCAGAATTCAAAAGAACCATTTATTCAATAAGAGAAAAAACAACATAAATATATTGTTTAAGTACGGGGGGAAAAAAACAAACCAAGCCTTCAGATAGTGTAACAGAAAAGAAAAACAGATAAAGTATCTCTGACTAAAAAAGACAAAGTGTAAAGCTTATTTCAAAACCCCTTCCCGTCTGTGAAGGAGAAGTCACAAATCCTATTTGCTGATTTCGTTCCAGTACAAACAAACAAGGGGCTGGGGTAATGGAGCAGCACATAGCCAAGACCACTCAAGTACAAAGGCAAAAGGCAAAAAGCTCATGAAAATCCTGAGAGTCTGACTCGCTGTGCTGGAGCTCCCACTACAGATCCTACTTCTTTGTCAGGCAATGTCAAAAAAGGTTATTATCACTAATACACAAAACAACCATGGAAACTACTGACTCTTGAACCTGAAACTATCTGGTTCCAAATGACAGTCATAAATGACTTAGTGATCTTCAACTGTTAATCAGTTTCTATGTGATCAGTGATTTCCTACACACTGGAAGAGAAACATGAGAACACAAAATTGCTACAAGTAAAGTGCAGCTGACTCTTCAACGATCTAAGGTTTGGGGCTCCAAGCCCCCATGCAGCTGAAATCCGTGATTAACTTTTAGATTCACCCAAAACTTAAGTATTCACAGCATACTGCTGACCAAAGCCTTACCAACAGCATAAACAGATGTTAATCTGTTTTATATTTTGTATGTATTGTGTATTATGTACCACAGTCTTACAATAAAGCAAGCTAGAGAAATGAAAATGTTATTAAGAAAATCACAAGGAAGAGGAAATACATTTACAGTACTGTACTGTATTGAACCCTACCTACCCCCCCCCAAAAAACAGGTGTAGGTGAACCCTGTAGAGTTCAAACCATGTTGTTCAAGGGTCAACTGCAGTATTTTTATTCAGTTTTCTAAGTACTGGATTCGCAACTGATTTATCTCTACATGAGGGAGCAATTTCAAATGTCATGTTCAGCAGTGATATGGCAGAGAGTTAGCAAAGGGTTGGGACAAAATGAATGAAGTCCCTGAGTACTGTGGCCCTGATCCCCAACCTAAGATAGAATTAGTTACTCAGATGTAAAGATGGGTTAAGTATGAGGATGAAGTTTCTTTTCACTCAAGAACTATCACTATCAATTTTTACACTCTTCAATCTCCCGAGTTTCAACTATACCTGATGCAAAAAACAAAGTTCACTCAATCTCTCTCTCTCTCTCTCTTTCTCTCTCTCTCATGCACACACACACACAAACACGCAGAGACAGAGAGAGAGAGAGAAACAGAAAGACACATGGATACTCCAAGATTAATACAGAAAGAAAGAATTTCCATCTGGTGTTTTGTACTTAGGTCATGGGATGAAATAAGAGAGGAGGAGTGTGAGTGTGTCTTTGCTGAGGAAGACACTTCTACCACCTGATGCCTGGGACTGTATAGGTTGGCTCAAGAGCAGACTTATACTGAAAGACTAAGCCCTTGGTTCTCAATCATTATGTGGTTATGATTCTACAGTATAAGTAAATCTAATGAAAGTTACTATAGATTCCTCTCTCTCTCTCTCAAATAAAACCTTTATTTATATATATATATATGTATATATACATACATATGTGTGTGTGTGTATATATATATATATATATATATATATATTTTTTTTTTTTTTTTTTTTTTTTAAATGGGGCACTTTGGTGGCTCAGTCACTTAAGTGGCTGCCTTCAGATCAGGTCATGATCCCAGGGTCCTGGAATGGAGCCATGCATCCAGCCTGCTTCTCCCTCTCCCTCTGCCTGCCTCTCCCCGTTTGTGCACATGCATGCATGCTTGCTCTCTCTCTAATAAATAAATAAAATCTTAACAATAATAATTTTTAAAAAGTTATTATAGACTCTTTCTCCTGAAAAATTCATGGAAGAGCAAAACACTGCATGTAAGTCCACAGGGCTGGTGAACGCTCTGAGGCAGATTCTGGAGTGAGAACTTGCATATAAAATACCACTGATCACTAGTAACCCTGTTTTGGCCTGGATCCCTCTTTCAGCCCATTCTATCCTGTCCTCCTCTAATTTAATTCTGTTCATCTTTCTTGTCCCAGATCAGCCAGCACAGCACTCGAACATCTACAAATCAGCACTTTTATCGCCAAGATAAAAGTGTTTTTTATCGCTGAGCTGTAATGATTCATTTCTATGGCTCTTTTTTCCCCCAAGAAGCTATGAGAAATCTGGGGGCAGGCACAGTACCTACCTTATTTGCTGGCAGTATTCAACAAATATTTAAATGCCTGTTATGTAATATACTATATGTTCTCCTCTATACTAGTAGCTGCTCAATAAATATCTGAGAAATGAATGCTGTACATTAAGGAGTGTTTTTCTATTCACAACATAACAGTGTTATTCTTCATGTCTACAACCATTCATCACCGGCAGCCTCATACTATTACTTGAATTTTGTTGTGTGTATATGTTCCCAACTAGTGAATAATGTTGGGAGGAAAAATAAAATCTACATATTTCACTTTTTTTTATAGCACATGAACTCTCACTCCACACTAAAATCATAGTAGATATTCAACATGTAGGGAATTACATAGATGCTTAAAAAAAAAATAGATAGGAATGCCAGCACAACTGTCCATATACTTCAATTATACTTGAAGAACAGAATTAAATCATTTTAAGAGAGATAATTCTAGAGGTGCCTGGGTGGCTCAGTCATTAAACGTCTGCCGTCAACTCAGGTCATGATCCTGGGATCGAGCCCCACATCAGGCTCCCTGCTTGGCAGGAAGCCAGCTTCTCCCTCTCCCCCTTCCCCTGCCTGTGTTCCCTCTCCCACTGTGTCTCGGTCAAATAAATAAATAAAATATTTTTTAAAAGTAAGAGAGAGAACTCTAAAGCATAAAAACTGAGTAACATCTGAAATATAATTTCACCTTTGTATATTCTATAAACCTTTATTTTTTTAAGGGACAAAATTTATATTTAACTTGACAAATATAACCTATCAGACACTTCATCTACCAAAAATTGCTTCAAATCAACATCATAAATAGCACCAAGAATGAAAGTTAAGCCTAGTTGTTCCAGTAACCCTAGTCATTACTGAGATTGCCAAAATTACCTTACTATCAAGATATGACATAATTCAGTAAAGTAGCATAATAGTATCTTGCAAGGTCATAATGTGATTCCAGATTTATAAAATGTTCTTTAAGCAATAATTCCAGGAAAGTATTTCTCTTTAGAAAATAATCCCCAGCCCTCTACTACCTCCCAAAAATCACTGTTTCAAGAATAAAACAGCTTCTGAAAGATGAAAATGAAATCAGGTTGTGTATTTGTATGTGCATGTGTGCATTTGTATGTGTATACATGCACACCATGTTTCTGGGTTATGAGTCATAGGACTCTAAATAATTAACTACAAGACTTTGCTTCCAAATTGGCAAACCCTGACCTCTAATCCCAAAACCATGGCAGACCTGGTGTAAGATTACAAGTGCCAGAGCAGCAGCCACAGCCTAGCTCAGCACACTATTTCCCAGATGGGACCATTAGGAGGTTTAGAAGGGAGCCATTACTGGCTCTGGATCTTCTGTGCAGGTGTGACAGTTTTCAAATTATGCAGGTGTGACAGTTTTCAAAGATTAAAAAGTCCAAGGACAGTGTTGCTCTACCACACCCTGAATCAAAGTACATTTTAGTGTTATTATCTAGTTATGGAGCTGCTCAGATAGATTCAATTTCATATAATTTCATAACAGAAGTTCCTCATCAGCATCAAAGCCTCTACCTTACCACTCCAATCTATACAAATACAAACGCAAAAAAGACTCTTTCCTAAAAACTAATCTCCTTCCTAGAAATTGCTCCCAATTCCCAACCAAATAAAAGAAAGTCCTATAATCTAAAAAGCTGAAGAAACCTTTTCTCAACTGATCCCTTCCAGCTTCATTATTTGGGTCCTACTGTGCCCTAGTGGATGCTGTCTCCTCTGGCCAAGTAAACCCTATCATTTCCATCCTTTCCAAAATCTCTATAAGGTTAGGCATTTTTTGTAGGCCTAGCCTCACCAGAAAACATCCATTCTAATGCTGTTCCAAAGAACCTCTCCGCTAATTTCAAACTTTTTGTTTGAATCAATCCCATTGTCCAGACACACATTTTTTTTTAAAGTCTTAATCCTTTCTCTGTCCTAAAAATATTAAATAGATAAATCAGTTAGTCTTAGGGTGAACATGTTTCTCTCTAGACATTTACAAGTAGATACACGCTTTACCCACCTGTGTGTGTAGTGTTTATAGTGATTCTTCCTTTAAGAGTTAATCACTATAAGTTTATAGTGATTCTACCTTTAAAAGAATGTGCTCCTTGGATCTAAAAACTCATTTTCCTACTTCCTTTAGAGAAGTGAACACTACCACAACTCAATAAAATGGGAATTTGTTGATTCCTCACTTCCTGCTGTTATCACATTATATCCAAGGACTCTCAATGCTGCAAAATTCTATCACCATTTCTTCAACTAGGCCTGATCCCACCACCATGCTCTTGTGAATATATTCATTATTTTTAAATTTTTGAACAAGCACATCCAAGGACAGTGCTCATTTGCCCTCTAATGATCACCTCTATTAAATCACAATACCATAAGACATTGAAAGCTTATAATATACAAATATAATGCTTACTGCTGTCATAATTATAATTCCAACTTCCTCCATGTTATTTTTACTGTACTTTTCCAAATGAATATCTTCCCTCTAAACACCAACTCTTGGCAAACCAAGAAGCTCTGGGCCAAAGGCAATTCTACAGCTGTGTTATAAACTACCATGGGGTGACTATGCTGGCGATCCATTAGGAAAGCAGCACCAGTGGACTACTCTAAAGGGCCACTATGTTTTGCAAATGTCCAATACTCACAGATTAAAGTCTCCCTAAGTAAGTATGGACAGGATAGAGCATAACAGCTTCAAAAGACCCATGTATGTAATCTTCCGTTGTGTGCAAAGCAGTGATTTGCACTTGAGAGAAAAAAAAAATACCTTTCCATCAAAATCAATTTATGTGTTTTATTCTAAAAACTTAAGACAATTAACCACATTTAATTTGGCAGCATTATGCTAGACACTTTTAAGCATTTCTACAAAGCTATATGAATGCAAGATTTTCCTAAATCCCACATGTGATACAAATTGCTGAGGCAGAGCTAAAACTCTGAGTGATATGAACTGCACACATTTCCTGGCTTTTTCTTACAGCTCTCCAACCCAATGATTTATTTCACTGAGTTAAGGTTAGGTGAGAAGGATACAGTATACTATGAAAACTAAACCAATTACAGTAACATAGGAGTAATAGCCATTAAACCTGCAATATTAAAAATGCCAAATGAAGGGGAGCCTGGGTGGCTCAGTCGTTAAGCATCTGCCTTCGCCTCAGGTCATGATCCCAGGGTTCTGAGATCAAGCCCCGCATCAGGCTTCCTATTTAGCAGGAAGCCTGCTTTTCTCCCTCTCCCACTCCTCCTGCTTGTGGTTCCCTCTCTCACTGTCTCTCTCTCTCTCTGTGTTAAATAAATAAAATCTTAAAAAAAAAAAAAAATGCCAAGTGAAGAAACTAGTGGAAAAGATCGAAGGTTTTAGTTTTCCATAAACTCTTCACATCCTAGCTCTTTTTCCACTAGTGAGGACTGTGAGGCAGCCTAAACTTGAAACATGAAGTGTAACCTTTGAGAAGTTCACTGTCAATACATAACAAAATCTCACTAAATTGTAAAGACTGATGAAAACAATCTGAACTCGGTCATTATCAGAAAATGATGGGAAAATCGGCAGTCTACGTAGGTTACAATAAAATTAATGGTATTTTATCATTCCAGGTATTTTGCCAAAAAGGGATAATCAGTCCTTAAGAAAATAAGCACACTTACTACCTCAAAAGAGAAAAAATATGCATGACTGCATCATCTAAAACTATAAAACTTAAAAGACCCAAACAGTCTCAGATACTGAAATTCTGACTTAAAAAAAAAAAATCACAAGACTATACCAAAAGAAGCCAATAAGGTTCAAAGTTTTAAAAAATGTGTATAAATAATGCGTAACTGTGTTTTCAAAATATATCTGTTCTTTAGTAATATAACCAACACCAATTTGGAGGACAGAGTATGAGAAGGGAGAAGGCAGCAGTCAAGAGGTATGGTAGATTGTATTGTATTTTCAAATATGCTCTATCCCTTCCTGGGGGGGATTAACATCAAGTTGTGGCCATGTGACTTGGGTACCTCCTACAGGTACAGAAACAATACTTCCTCATCCGTTTAACTTTAAGCTTGGTGGCAAATTTCTCAGCCAATGAAATGTGAGCAGAAACAGCATACACCACTCCTAAACAGAGGCTTCAATGAGCCATTATGCATCCTGTCATTACTCTTTGCTCTCAGTCAAGAGCCCAGTCAGTCTCTGAGAGGGCTGCCCCATCAACACGATTCCTGCCTGGAGGCAAGAGGATATAAGGAATGCTACCAGTAAATGACTCACAGTGGGCAAGCAGCATGAACAAGAAAAAAACTTCAATTGTTGCAAGATAGTAAGATCTTTCAGGTCTTCTGTTACTGCAGCATAACTGAGCCTAACCTGACTATAGAGGAGGCCATTGAAAAACGTCATCAAACACTTAATGACAGTAGGCCAGTGGCAGTCAAAATGAAGAGAATGGGACTAACTAGAGAGATATCTGGAGGGTGGGGGCGTGGGGTTATCCAATATTATATGATAAGAACCATAAACCAAAGAAACAAAAAACTCAAGGGTACCAAGATACTGAACAGGCCATCACATGGAAGTAGGATTAGACGAATTATATATGAGCACCAAAGAATAGGATTAAGATTTTTTTTTAAACAATTACAGGAAACAGACTTCTGCTCAGCATAAGAGACTTTCAAACAATGAACTCTGTAACATCCAACTAACTAATGGAATGTTTTGACATTTCTCTGAAAATGAAAAGAACTCCTTTAGAAAGCTGTGCTCACACAACCAGAAGTTTTCAAGGAAAGGATGGATGACCACATAAAAAAGGATATTATAGAAAAGGATTCCAGAATTATCTGGGTAAACAGGCTAACTGACTTAATTTAGTGTCCAAATTCTGAAAATAGTATTACTGATATTTCTATTTTCTAATATTAACAGTGAAGAAATCTGACAGAACACCACCTCAAATTTTCTAATATTAACAGCCATTTATGAGCTCTTAAAATGAGAAAGGTACTATGCTGAGCAAAACAATCCTTCACCATTTTAAAGGTAAAGAACAAGGACTCTGCAAGCTTAAGTCACTTGCCCAAGTCATATATTAATTAAGCTGGCAAAGCAGAGACGTAAAACATCTTCCATCTCTGAAGGCAATGAAGAAATGGACGTGTAGCCATGTGTGCCCCTGTATTACAGGCCAGATACGTTAGCTTCTACCTGACACCTTAAAGGACAATGCTCTTGAGTAACCAACAGTGAGGTTTTTGGTTTTCTTAATGAACAGATGACATTGGCATATACAGTGCAGTGTATGCAAATGCTGCAGAGCTATAGGAGGAATAAGTAAATGAAAGATAAAATGTTCAAAGCCCTATTGCCTTAGAATTTAAAATATTCTACACATATCAATACAGTATTACCTCAGCACCAATCAATAGCAATAAAAATGAAATTATTCTGTGTGACGTTTACAATGTTATCTTAATTTCTATAGTGAAGTTATTTGAATAAACCACAGCAGTAACTCACCCTCCTGTGCCCACTAGCCACTGCTGCCTTTTGGAAAAAAGATCAATTTCTAGGACTCCTACTTAGCGGTAAGTGAGAGCCTCTCAAGGTAGTTAATGGAATTGCTTTTTAATTAAACAAATCCATATCTTAAAAATACAAAAAGCAGAAATGATAAACCACTAGTATAAGCTTTGTTAATATGCGAACTAGGAAAAAAATAGTTTGGGAAGCACAAACACCCTGCAGGTAATACATTCCTTGATGATGTGCTTCAATAACCTTAATTCTGGCTCTCATGCTAGAAACTCAAAACACCCTCAATGCGAAACCCAGTCAGTCTTTCTGAATAGAAAGGGCAAGGCATGATAGAAAATTGCCAAGCCAGAAATAAAATAGGAAACTGTATTTCAATAAATTTAGGCTGTAAACAAATTTATTAAGTTTACAGCAAATGATCTAAGCTAGGGACAAAAAGGGTAAGAAGCATGGGTTAGCCAAACCAGATTCTGGTGATAATGAATCAAGAGAGCTAAAAACCACCATTTAAAAGGATTCCCTGCCTCATAAGCAGGCTAATTTTCACTCATACAACACAGCTACTTAAAGTTTGGTGAAAAGAGAACATTATTTTGAAAGGCAAAGGAATTATTACAATTTTTCCCAAAAAATCTCAACTTGTCCTTTTTAATTGTAGTAAGGGAGCTAAATAGCTTGATTATTATTTTCTAAAAGAAATACTATTTCAAAGTAAAGTCTTGTAAGAGGATTCAAATCAAAGTATGCAAAATAATAAATTTATGGGGAAAGGAATTAACAATTCTCGAACAGTAACAATAGATCAAGTATTATATAGCACATATCACATACATCATCTAACAAAAACTCAAGTTGCACAATATCCTTCACTTAATTTAAAAGTGTTTACTAAGGCTTAGTGAGGTTAGGGTAACTGTCCAAGTTTCACAGTCCAACAAACTGTGAAACCAAACCAAGGTCTAACCCAAAGTTCTTTAGCTATCTGAAGATTTACTGCATGACATACTGCATATGTCACAATTAACTTTCCTATCGAATAATAACTTAACCTGAACTTCAGGAGTTTTTTTAAAGATTGATTTCCTTCCTTCCTTCCTTCCTTCCTTCCTTTATTTGAGAGAGAACATGGACGCGTGTGCTTGAGAAGGGGAAGAAACAGACTCCCACTGAGTAGGGAGCCTGACATGAGGCTTGTTCCCAGGACACCTGAGCTGAAGACAGATGCTTAATCAACTGAGCACCCCTCAAGTTCAGTTTTTATCACAAATTTGGAATTCATGGGCATAGAATAAATGAATTATCTCCATTTTTCTTCTCTCCCAGCTTTTCTGTTCTTCTAATTTTCTCCCATTTAAAACACAAAAAACTGAAAAGAACTAGTTCAACCACAAGTTAATAATTTTTCTGGAAAAAAATGATATTAAAAAACACAGTGAGCTATTTTTTAAAATATGTGTTTTATTCCACATACATTACAAATCTTCATGAAAAAGACTGTGTTTGGGGTGCCTGGGTGGCTCAGTCAAAGAAGCGTCTGTCTGCCTTTGGCTCAGGTCATGATCCCAGGATCCTGAGATTGAGCTCCACATGGGGTTCCCTGCTCAGCAGAGAGCCTGCTTCTCCCTTTCCCTCTGCTGCTCCCCCTGCTTGTGTTCCCTCTCTCGCTGTCTGTCAAATAAATAAATAAAATCTTAAAAAGAAAAAAAAAAAAGACTGTGTTTAAAGGTACGTTAGTTATTATACATATAATAAGACCTTTGTTATGGCATCAGATTATAGAAACAGTCAAGTTTCCACATATTCCTGAAGGGACTTTGTGTGTACTTTTGTTCTGCCGTAGGAAAAAGGAGAAAGAATTATCAAATATTTGAAATATTTAAGAATACTCAACTCTCAAAAATCAATGCTTCTAAAATGCACTGCCTTAGTAACAAATGGATGGCCTCTAGGTCCAATCCAAGGCACAGAGATGGGAACTGAAGCTCAAAATGAAAAAGATATATTTGGTGGGAAAGGTCATTCTGAGTGACTTTAATGGTGACAACTTATCACCATCTGAGGTACCCTAAGCATTGACACTGTAGTGACATCACCATAACTAACAGCTTGGTTAAGGAACTGAATAGTACCAGAATGTCATTTCAGCCTTGATCACCTGAAAGTACCAAATAAAGACTCAGAAAGAGAAATGAAAAAGTTTTTCCCATAGAAGTTCTTAATTAGGGGCACCTGAGTGGCTCAGTGGGTTAAAGCCTCTGCCTTCGGCTCAGGTCATGATCCTGGGGTCCTGGGATCGAGCCCCGCATCGGGCTTTCTGCTCAGCCGGGAGCCTGCTTCCCTTCCTCTCTCTCTCTGCCTGCCTCTGCCTACTTGTGATCTCTGTCTGTCAAATAAATAAATAAAATCTTTAAAAAAAAAAAAAAGAAGAAGAAGTTCTTAATTAACCCGTTCCTTCTCATCTGTTTTTCCCCTTAAAACACTATCCGAGCCAGGAATATACTGTTACGCCATAAAGTAAAGAGGCACTAGAACAATGATGACAGGTCAAAAGGCCATTAAAGCCATCATGATGGGGCTTCCCCTGGTCAAACCTGGAAGAATTTACACATCAAAATAAATAATGGTAGTAATGAATTATATAATCTAATGAATAAGAAAGAAATTCATTTCTCCAAATTTATATAACTAAAAAGATTAGGGGAGATTAAAAACATACATACATGCATACGTACAAGAAAACGAAAAGCTCTTCCGTATAAAAAGAATGTCAAACAATGAAAGTAGAAAGAATGGTGACATTTAAAAATTAATATAACACAGCCATAACTCTCCTAATTTATACAAAAGAAGATAAAACACAAGTCAAAATGTGGTAACAGGATAATTACACAATCTCATTGTATCTGGCCACAAATTACTTAATAATTACAAGGACAGAAAACAAAGGTCACAGTTAACAAGTACTTATTAATTTACAGTGAAGAAATCTGACAGAACACCACCTCAAACAAGTGATCAACAATGTTAATATCATTGACACAGAAAATATAGGCCTCCTGGTTTGATATACTGAGAAAGACACAACATTACTTCTATGTATTTATAGTATTACTATAAAATGCATAACCTAAATCTAGTCATGAGGAGACTATCTAAAATTGAGGGACATTATATAAACCATAAGGCCTGAACTCATTCAAAATGTCAATGTCAAGAAAGAAAAAAAAAAAAAAAGGCTAAGGAACACTTCTAGATTTAAAGAGACATGAAAACTAAAATATATGATCCTGGATTGGATCCTAGTGGAAAGGGGTTTAAGATATCAAGGACATAACTGGGACACTGATGACCTCTGAGCTGAACTACAGATTAGATAACAGCATTTTATCAATGTTAGATTTCCTAATTCTCATAATTACACAGTGCTTACATGACTGGATACACTTGTCCTTAGGAAATGTATACCTAAACACTTAGGAGTTAAAGAAAGAACAATCTCAAGTGTGCAAATGACTTGAATGGCTCAGGAAGTAAATTTAAAATACAAGTGTTAGGAGTAAAAGGGCAAGCAATCACACAAACTAAAAAGCAAACCAGGTAAAAGAAAAACTAACTGGTGAATCGTAAAGGATATATGAAGTTCCTTGTGCTATTCCTAGAACTTCCCTAAGGTTAAAATTGTATCAATATAAAAGGAAGGAGATTTATATAATTTTATCTGCATAAAACTGTATGTGAAAGCATTCTGAGAATTACAGGAAAACCTGGGAATACCCAGCACTACACTTGAGTGTCTCAAGACAACCGTGATGCTGTTCCTTCTCTTACCTTTCTAACAGATTGTGGATTGCTTTGAAGAGCAGTGTCCGACATTCATAGGAAAGGCCATTTTCCCAGAGTCCTTCTTCCACAACTGAAAAAAGCAAAACAAAACAAAAAACTGAACCAGTAAGAAAGGTGTCCAAATAAAAATTAACTTTCAAAACATTTTTCTAAAGCAAGGTTAATGCATTCACTGAAATGAATTATCTTGTGCTGAAACTGAGAAAGGAAGTTAAATACTTGCCCAACATCATAAAATACCTATGTACAGAAGGAAATCACACGTTTCAATTTTGAAGTCTTCAGAATATAAGCATGATAAAACCCCTCTCTGGTAAAAGTCTCTCTAACTCGATTCTTCAAAATTTGAATTCATTTGAAATTCTCAAATTAATCTTTCTACCTAACAGTGCCACAAAGACAAATTTTATTAAAATTCTATTTAAAGATAACAAAATGTCACAAACTAATGCTAAGGTTAGCATCTGTATTTTTAGAGGAAAAACCAAAAGGAGAAAATGTTCAAAGATGTTAGTTATGCAAATTTCCTTCAATGTTCTAAAGGCAGTATCTCAATAGGATTTTAACAACATGATTTTAGGGGATATGCCAAGAAACCAAATCTTAATAGAAAATCAAATTTATTTCCTAAACTCGTAATTTCATTAATGATTGACATTTTGGGAAATACCATATTTGCCTTGGAAATATAACATAACACTGAGCTACATGTAACTCTAACACCAAGAAAATCCAACAGACTAACAATACCCTATGCATTCCTAACATTCTTTTCATATATAAAAGGATGTAAAACACCCTAGAGAAGACAGCTAATTTCCTTTTAAATTATATTAGTTCAGTTCAAGATAGCAAAAAATTGGAAGGATGGAAACGACATTTGCAGAAGAAAATTTTCTCTCCCTTTTACTTATCTTGACAAAAGCACTCACCAGAAAAAATTCTGACAGAGAATTAAAACACATGTTAAATCCACGATGCATCTGTAATGCTTTTACCACACCAAAAGACATCTCAAAATGCATCTCCATATTCTCCAATAACATAGAATCAGAAAAAGTGTATTTACATTCAGGGGTTTTATCTATAGGACTTTTTTTATAATGATAAAACTGGATAATTTTATTCTTGGTATGTCAGATAGGTTCTTTATTTTCCTGCCTATGTGGCTAACCATGATTTACCAAATTTTCCCAAAGCAACCTCTGTCAGAAACATTTTATTATTTATCACAAAGAAATGAAAATAAAGTACAGCAAATAAACAAACATTGCTGCTAGCAACAGACTGCCTCTGTTGAAGACAAAACAACCGAAGTTTTCTACAATCCACTGTCGGTGTCATGAATCTGTGTTCTCACACATTTATCTTCTAGGAAGAGCTTTTCCTGGGTAAGAAAGAGAGCTAACATTTCAAGAAAATGAACACCCCATATTAATTTGCTTTTCCTTCCTAATGTGTCTCACTGACGGCAAGACACCATCAAATTTTAAGAAGCACAATTTTTTATACATCACTGAAGGCGAAGGGTTCTGTAGAAGTTAGCTGCCAATTAAACTGTAACATGGCTCTTATCACTTAACAATTTTTAATTTGCAATTATTTAAAGAGCTTTTATATTTTTTGACTTTTTTTTTTTTTTTTTTTTTTTTTTTTTTTAGATTTATTTATTTTAGAGGGAGAGAAAGGAACCCAGGGGTAGGGACAGAGAGAGAGGGAGAGAGACGCAGAGAAGCAGATCTCCTGCTGAGCACAGGGCTCAATCCTGAAATTATGACCTGAGCCAAAGCCAGGAGTGGGAGGCTTAACTGACTGAGCCTTCCAGGTGCCCTATTAACTTGTTTTTCAAGTATCATTATTGTATATACATGAAACAGATAACATAAGCCCTCCCAGAGAAAGGTTAAAAATTCCTAAAAATTCGTCAGCATTCAGTGTGTGACTCTTCTGAACCACTCTGTGACTCAGTCACTAGTGTCAGTGTTTTTCTACATAACAGTCTTTTGTGTCATAAAGAGTGCTGGTGATACAGCATTTGTGAAGAGTACCACTCTTCTTTCCAAGATTTTTTTTCCAAGTTGGTGACACCTATTCTGCATGTTTTCTTTTAATTAAAAAAATTAATTAAAATCTTCAAACACACTTTAAAATAACAGCACCAATAAATTTCTAAATCAAATTATCAACATTGTGTCATCTGCTTCAACCACCCTGTTTTTTTCTTTCTTTTTGTTTGCTTTGATATACTTTAAAGTACGTACTTTGGTATACACCAAATCAGAATCCAAACAAGGTCAGTGGACTCTCATGTCACATCTCTTAAGTCTCCTTAATCTGCAACAGCTCATCTTTTTTTTTTGAACATGTCATTAACTTATTGACAAAACCAGTTACGTATCTTATAGAATACTTCATATTCAAGTCTAATTGCTTCCTCATATTTTTTTTTAATGTTGGTGCTACTCTGACCTTAGTGAAATATGTCAAATTCTCAAACAGCCATAACTCTCTATTTTTTCCTCTAATGGTCCTGAAATACTCTATCTGAAATGTTTAAGTGTTACAGCTGTCCAATCATGCAATGTGGAATACTAAACAAGTTTGAGCAATGCCAACTACAATTTTTAGATACCATTATAATTTTATCATGATTTCAACAATTTTAAAAGAGACTGTAGAACTTATTTTGTTCCTTCAAAAAAATTCTTTAAAGAACAATAAAAAAACCACTACAAGTAACACCATATTTAATGTTAAAAGACTATTTTCCCCCTAATATCAAGAACAAGGCAAGGATGTCTGCTCACCACTCCTATTCCAATTCAATGGACATGTCAGCCAATACAGTAAGGCAAGGGAGAAAAAAAAAAAGTACCAGGCATACTAATTGGAAAAGAAGAAATAAAAACATCTTTGTTCACAAATGACATGACTATTAGAAAATCCTACAGAATCAACAGAAAAAAATCTAAAAATCAGTAGATCTAAACACAGAATACTAGAATTAACAGAAACAAAAAGAAATCATATTCCTATAAACTATAATGAATAAGAAATTGCATTTTTTGAGATTTTCATTTATAGTAGCACCAAAACCCATGAAGTTCTTGGATATAAAACTTAAAATTTAGATCTTTTAAGACCTAAAGTTTTTTAAGTGATAAACTGTGATAATGATAAATGAAATCAAAGAGACATAAATAAATGCAGAAGTATATATTGGTCACAGACAGAAAAAGTTATTATTGCCAAGATGTCAATTCTTCTAAAATGAATCTATAACATCAACTCAATTACCACCAAGAATATCTGCAGGATTTTCTATAGAAAGAGAAAAATTGCATTTATATGACAAAGCAAAGGAACTAGAATACCCAAAGTAATGTGGTAAAAGGAAAATATAGCTAGGAGACTTACACCATCTGATTTCCAGATTTACTACAGAACCAGCATTGACAAGAGAGTGTGGTACTAGAAATAGGATAGATCTACACATCAACAGAATAAAGAGTCCACAAACATATGGTCAATAGACTTCCAAAAAAGATATAAAGGTAATTCCGTGGAGAAAGAACAGTCTTTACAACAAATGCTGAAATAAATGAATATCTCTATGCAAAAAACTTTAAAAAAAGAGCTTCAACCCATAGATCACGCCATATAGAAAAATGCAACCCCAAAACGCTAAACCTAAAACTATGAAATTTCAAAAAACGTAAGAGAAACTTTATTTATATAAGCTTAGATCAGCAAAAAATTTTCATATATAACACCTAAAGCATGATCTATAATGAAAAATTGTTCAATAGGGTTTCATCAAAATGAAGAACTCTGCTCTTCAAAAAAACATGGAAAAGTTATGTTCAGCTATACAAAAGACAAGCCAAAGATGAGAGATAAAGCAGTTACAAATCATACATCTGACAAGAACTTGTATTTACAATATGACACTCTTCTTTAAAAAATCTCAAAACAACACCAAGGGGGGAAAAACCATTTTAAATAGTGGACAACAGATGCGAACAAACACTTCACCAAAGAAGACTCATAAATGGCAAATAAAAACATGAAGAGAGGGGCGCCTGGGTGGCTCAGTGGGTTAAGCCTCTGCCTTCGGCTCGGGTCATGATCTCGGGGTCCTGGGATCGAGCCCCACATCGGGCTCCCTGCTCAGCAGGGAGCCTGCTTCCCTTCCTCTCTCTCTGCCTGCCTCTCTGCCTACTTGTGATCTCTGTCTGTGAAATAAATAAATAAAATCTTTAAAAAAAAACAAAACAAAACATGAAGAGATGCTCAAAACATCACCAGTCATTAAGGAGATGCAAATTAAAATCACAGTATCATCTACCAGAGTGGCTTAAAAGAAAAACTGAAAATACTAAGTGCTAGTGAGCACAGAGTAATTGTAATGGTCATGTACTGCTGACAGGAATGCAAAAATAGTACAGCCACTTTTGAACAGCTGACTTTGGCAATTTTTTCTGAAGTTAAACATATACTTGCTATGCAGCCCAGAAATATCCATCCTGTGTGTGTGTGTGTGCGTGTGTGTGTGTGTGTGTGTGTGTGTATTCAAGTAGAATTAAGAACTTATGTCCACATGAAAAACTATAGCAAATATTTATAGCTGGTCTGTTGTTGTTTTTCCAAAAATGTCAGTAACTGGAAACCACCCAAAAAGTCCCCCAACTGGGGAAAGAACAAACAGTAGACAATCCATACACTGGGATACTAGTCAGAAATAAAAGGCTCCTGGGTAGCTCCACACTTAAGTACACAGCTTTTGATTTCAGCTCAGGTCATGATGTTAGCGTCCTGGGATCAGCCCTGCATAGGGCTCTGTGCTGGGCAGGGAGTGGGCTTGAAGATTCTCTCTCCCTCTCCCTCTGTCCCTATCCTGGCTCACATGCCCATGAGTTCTTTCTCTCTCTCAAATAAATAAATCAAAGAAAGGAAATGAAAGAGAAAGAGAAAGGGAAAGAAAAAGAAAGAATGGGAGGGAGAGAGAGAGAGAAAAAAAAAGGAAAGGAGGGAGGGTAAGAGGGGTAGGAAGGAAGGAAGGAAGGATGGAAGGAAGGAAGGAAAGAGAGGGAGGGAGGGAGGGAAAGAAAGAAAGAAGGAAAGAAAAAGAGAGAGACAGAGGAAGGGAGAAAGAAGTTAAAAGAACTGATTTACTCAAAACATGGATGAATGTCATGCTAAGTGAAAAAAGCCATCATACTCAAAAAGCCACATGCTTTATGATTCATTCATATGGCATTCTCACAAAGGCAAATTTAAGGTAAAGTGAATGTTTAATGGATTCCCATTCCCATTCCCGTCCCTGGAATGGGAGTGGTTGGTAACAAAGGGACATGGGAAATTTGGGGAATCATGGAACTGTTCTACATCTTGATTCTCTCAAAAATCAAAATGGTTATACATAACCATGTATATTTGGTAAAACTTATAGACTAAAAACCGTAAAACTTACCATCTTTTACTGCTCTACATAAACTCATTTTACTATTAGACACGGCTTCTGAACCTATGCCATTATGAATGAATATACTTACTGATTTTTTTTTATATTTTTAGTGTTGAAAATGAGAACAGGATATGAATCAGAAGAACTCCTACTCTAAATCTACATATCCTGAACATGATTGTTTTTATCCAAACAATATGATTTATTTGGTTAAGCTTCATTCACAAATTATTAAAAGCAAAAAAACAAAACACACACACAAAAAAACAGTTTCACCCACAAGAGACTACAGACTAGAGTGGTCCACCCTTACAATATACTACACTGGGGGTCCTGGGTGGCTCAGTCATTAAGCATCTGCCTTTGGCTCTGGTCATAGTCCCAGGATCCTGGGATCGAGCCCCCACATCGGGCTCTCTGCTCGTGGGGAGTATGCTTCTCCCTCTCTCATTCCTCCTGCTTAGGTTCCTGATCTGGCTATCTCTCTGTCGAATAAATAAATAAAATCTTAAGAAAAAATACAGTATACTATAAATAGCATTAAATATTTCATATTAAGTACTGCAAATAATACAAAGAGAACAAAAATTTCTCTAAAACATTTCTCAAAAAATTCTTAAATACTGAAAGTTTGAAAAATACCCTTATTAATATACTTTTTATATGGCAATTCTCATATTTTCCTTTATATTATGTAAATTTATATAAAGTTTAGGCACCAATTAAATAGAACACTGGGAAGAAAGAGTAACACAAAGTAAAACAAATCGGACTACAATAAGCTCTTGTTTAAGTATACGAAGGCTTAAGAAACAACAGAAAATTATAAATTATCCTATAAGCTAACCAGTAAAATTCAAAATGTAAGTCAGCAGAGGTAATTTACAAGGCCACAGTATTTGGATTTCAAATGAACACCTAAATTTCATCTTACATATTAAAGATTCAAGAGAAGTCAATAATTTATTGGAAGTCAACAACTGTAATCAAGGATAACCCCTCTACTAAATAATATCAATTAGGCCATGCATTTTAAGGATAATGCATTAGTTTGCTACTCTTTTTTTTTTTTTTAAGATTTTATTTATTTATTTGACAGAGAGAAATCACAAGTAAGCAGAGAGGCAGGCAGAGAGAGAGGAGGAAGCAGGCTCCCCGCTGAGCAGAAAGCCCGATGTGGGGCTCGAACCCAGGACCTGGGATCATGACCTGAGCCGAAGGCAGCGGCCTAACCCACTGAGCCACCCAGGCGCCCCAGTTTGCTACTCTTTTAACTTACTGTTTTTAAACACCAAGCGTACTTGTGGAAAGGAACAAAAGACCAAGCTTTATTATCTACTTCATGTACAAAATTTCCAGAAATAAAAGAGCAGTGGATTTTCAATGAATCTCTAAAACGCTAACATAAGTTAAATCTAGAACAGCATTTTTGGAATCTAATATGTATTTGGCCAACATACACTGGCCACAGTTCTTGGCTATGTTATGCCTCAAGCACCAGGCTAGAAATTAGGAATGCTCTCAAAAAACTAATATAGATTTTGAAAACCACTGTAAGGCAACAACAACTTTAAATCCTTTGCAGTACAACTATCAAACATTTTTTTAAAATAAAAAAAATTTAAGTCTTTTATTTTAAAATAAGAGTAAGATAAAATAACTTACTATCAAGGTTGATTTTCTACCTAGGAAGAAAGCCTAGGATTTCTAGGCTAGAAAGCCTAGATTTCTGAGGCTTTCTTCTATGTACTAAGCTTTGAATGGAACACTACCCACAAATGGGGGAGTGGGGAGAACGTTTTCACCACAGTGCCATGATACAGAGTGAAGGACATATGGCATTTAGCCACTCAGTATTTGACTTCTTCCGATCACTGGGAATTGCCTATTTCATACGTTCTGCTGGGTGTCAAATACGGTCACCCCTAGCAGGAGCTAAAAACAAATGCTCTCTTCCATCCTCTCCAGCAATATGGACAAGGACATATATGCTAAAGTCCACTAGATGCTCCTGCACCACACCTTTGACTCTGGATCTAGTGACAGAAAAGAGTAGACATAGATATTTCTGTCACCACTGGAAATTGAAACCGTAAGATCAAGTTTCTGGTGCTAAAGTAGCAGAGGTACTGCGGCATCTAGTGCTCAGTGGTGACAGCACTAGTATTCTCTTCAAACCAGTTCTGCAGCACTGATTCTAAGATGGACAAATAGTTCAGTGAACACTCAATATTCTTTTAATCAACTCCTTTTCTTAGTCTGCAACTAAGAATTCTGACCAATACAGTTTATTCTAATCTCCAACTTATAAATAAGAAAACTAAGGCTTACAGATCTTAAACTTTCCCAAGGTCACACAACTAATAAATCCAAGAATCTAGAGGCATATATAGCTATATTCAGAAGCTAACAGGATCAAATGTATTTTGTATCTACTTTTTATAAATACTAAATATGCAAACTATACCATTAATTAAACTCCACAAGGGGAAGCAATTTATTTTCATAGCTGCATTGACTAGAATATATCAGATATCCGTAAACATGTGTTTTTGAGTTGACCTAATATTATATTTGCACATACCTTTCAAACTTATTGGATTTAGTTTCAATCTAAAATCTCCTTATATCCAGTTAAGAGGATTAATGACAAGGATGAGATTCAAGTCCAAGTTTTCTGACACTAACAACCATGCTCCTCGCACTATACCATACTTCTCCATAGGGTTAGTGTTACGTTAACCCATCCCATCTACCTCTTATTCTTAAAGCTAGCTACAAAGGCAATCTTCAACACTGAAGTCAACTTTCCCTTTGGATCCACAATTTGCACCTTAATTTAATGTTTTCTAAATAGCTGCAAGTAATTTTTTCAAAGGTAAAACAAAACTGAAATGGCTTCTGTAATCTATACAATTCCAAGAGAAAATCATATTTTAGTTTTAAACTACTTTTTTTCTGAGATACCTTCCTCCCAAAGTGAAATTTAAACTAACATTCCATTTGCTTGATATTTAGATTCTTCAGACAGTATGGGGGGATATGGAGGAGAGACATGGACCAGGTACTAGTAGTCTAAATTAAGTTTCTGTAAATGAAGGAAGATGCATTCAGTACTTAATTCTCTATCTCCCTTCCAAGGTGGACTGAGAAGAAAAGCAACCACCAAGAAATTTATAAGAAAACCTGCAGGTGCTGGACCACATCTTTATGAAACCTACAATCTCCCCAGGGTGAACTGTCTCTTATCTTTAAAATTTTAAAAAGCCTTTCTAATTCTTTTGATCTTTCCAGGTTACATTTAAATACTTATTAATTCTTTAAGAATATAAAGTAGCAATAACACCATCTCTACAGATGACTATAAATCTACTTAAATGTAATGGAAGAATTTTTCTACAAGTTTGTTAGTCTCAGAAAAGAAAGCACCAAAAGACCTAAAACGTGTTCTATAATAAATGAGTGGCAAGATTCAACCAAAACAAAGAATTCCTGAATTAAAACATTCTCCTGTTGTTATGTGGTCTATTATAGCCAAGCTAAAACAGAAAAACAGAACTAAGTAGTGGCACAGCTGCCTATTTTCAAAGAAAAACTATTTTGGCACTAAGTTATCACATTTAAGTTATAAAAGCTATAATCAGAATTTGTTTAACTTGCTGTTATTCAACATTTTTTAATATAGCAATCCTCATAATCAAATATTTAAACTGCCAAAGTACTATATAAATGTTTTTCTTTGAGCAGGAGACAGTGTTTTATAAAGGAAAATTCAGGTAGTAGTAATTACTTCTTAGTGCCCAAATAATTTTTCAAAATCCTCACAAATTGTAATATAACTTCTTTCAACTTTGAGAAACATGGCTCCTTGCAGAATTAATAAGCTTCTCTGAAAGAAAAACCATATAAAAGGTTCAGGAAAAAAGTCAATATGGCAAAATATCAAAGCAGCATATACTTCAATGATTTTTGTGTTTCCCAGCAGAGATCTTGGAAAGATATCCCTTCCAATTCAACCAATGAAACTGACATACTTTACTTGAAGGGGTAAAAGTGGGAGGAGGGAGAATGGAATCGGGTAGGGAGGAGCATAAAAATTGTGAAATCTTGAAGAAATTCAAGTTCATGCTTTTAGAATTTAGGTCACCCTGCCTTACACAGTTTAAAAGTAGAATTACTTTCAAAGAATACATATTTCCTCTGAGCTATGATACATATTTCCTTTTAATGTATCATATTGCTGCAACAGCTGAAATGAACGTCTAGACATCAAAAACACTTCTTACTCCCACCTACTGCTTTTTTACCTCAGGCATCAAAACTAATGAAACCTATTATCCAGAACATTGGGTTCAGTAACCACATTGGCCACTGCAAAAATATTGGAGGGGGGTGGGGCACTCTCTGGGATGGCACTCCTTATTCAGCCATTAAAATTACTGAAAATCAAATTTTGCTCCAAACTCCAGAAATACAAATAGATTAAAGCAAGGAAAATGAAACAAGGAGATTACTTCTCAGGTAGATTTCAGTGACAAACTGCTAAAGATAGCACAGCTCTGAATGCAGGATTTATAATTTGCCCACTGCCTTTGTTTTCTACCTTTATCTGCAATTTATAAAGCATACTAGTTTTTTTAACTGCTTTATTTTTTTAACAGCTTTAAATTGTTAAATCCCCTAACAATTGCGCCAAGCAAATAGCATAATGAAACATCTATCAATTTAATTTTATGGGCTGCATCAAATGAAATGCTTTAAAGATAGAGAATTTTGAAATATCTACTTTCTTAAAATTGACATGAAAAAACTGAGTAACAAAGCAGCATAATGCTACATTAATTCTGAAAATAGCATTATACCCATAAAAAATCCAATTACATACAACACGATTGATCACAGTTATGCTGCCATTGATTGCCTTGTAAAATCTATATTTAAAGTCATTAATAACTAAATGGACTTATTACTTATATCAAATTCAATCTGCTTAGCGCTCTGATTTCCTTGAATTACTTGTGGGTGTAGACTATTTGGTATCACTTAACAAATCTATACTGAAAATAGATTTTAACTTTCCCAATGTCAGTTAATCAATCAAATAAGAATTAGAATAGAAGATATAGACCAAAATACCCCATTTGTTTTGACCTATCTGTAACTTTAAATAATTACTAATATTGTTAATAGTCATAGGACAGAAGTTGTGATTCAAAATTCTAATTTTTTTTAAATTTAAGTATAGCTGACACACAATATTACATTAGTTTCAAGTGTACAGCATAGTGATTCAATTTCTCTATATTATGCTACGTTCACCACAAGTGTAGCTACCATCTGTGATTCACAACTTTAATAGTATAATGTTTTACTAAGGAATCTCTAACAGCATGAGTTCTCTGCCAGTTGCAGGATAACCAGAATTTTAATGACGGTTTCTACACAGCATTGTAGCAGTTGAGACATGACCCAAGTTAGCATTTCAATGGATCACAGGACTCCATGTAAAGCTACTAAACTTTAAATTGAAGGAGACCATAAAACTAAATTTCTAGATAAATTGAACACGACCTTCAAAAGACAATTGCCACAAAAAAACAGTCAGGCTGCAATGTTTCTTTAATAGCTACACAGTGGGGAAAAAAAAATCCTGCACAATGGCTGTTACTGACTTCTAAGAACCAAACTTGCCCCCATTTGCTACTTCTTCCAGAGACTTTTTAAAAATAACTATTACTTTTTACCCTCTAAAGCTATCAATATGCTCTTAATTTTGCTATATAATATACATAAACAAAGGTCTGAAGAAGAGCCATCAAAATTAAGTTATCTTTGGCTGATGGATTAACTACTTTTTTCTGTACCACTTTGTGTTTGCAATAGATTTTTTTAAATAACGCTATTATTTATTGAACAGCTACATGCTTTAAAAAAAAAAAAAGCTACATGCTCAGAAATTACAAGAAAGATCAACATTCGTAGAACAGGAACCACCACAAGACAGAATTAAATTTTGAGAAAGAAATCCAGATACGCAGTTCAGTTAGGACATTTAGTTTAAATCATTAATGCTACAAAATAAACATTTTATAAACTTACACAGACGCACACAGACACAGACACACACACACACAGAGACTGCTACTAACATTCTGACAGGGCAAGTCCCCAAATTGCCTTTTACACTAAAGCTCAAACAGTTGTCTGTCACTGCTATTACAGTGAGTAATCCTTGCAGCTGTAACTGTTTGAAATGCAGCTGTCTGGTTGGCTTTCTCTCCCAACCCCCACTCACCCAGCATTTCTGCTCCTGCTACAATAATCTTAAAGAGCATTTTACAGGAGGCTTAGCCCTGGCTGAGGGCACTCTTCGGCGTGACCGAGAGAACATGGAAACACGATTCATTAGACACGCCTGGAGTGATAACAATGGTGCTGCTTCTTGCTGCCTTTCATTTCGTACATCAGGCTGAGACTAATGCATTCTCGTTACACAACAAGCACATTTACAGACAGGAAAAAACTGTAATCACCTTTGATTAAGAGACAGCATATTTTTCCTATATGAGCCGCCAGCCATACTGACATAGTAATTATTTTTTAACTGACAGGTTAAAATAGCAAATGTAGCAAAAATAACATCTGCCCAAAAAGAGAGAGAAAGAAGAAGGGGGGTGGAGGGGAGATGACTACTATGAATACTTCATACACAAAGGTTTTTCTAGACCAGGCTCCGTGCCATATCCTTTAGACCTGATGGGTACTTCGGTCTGTATTTAAGCTAGACGGTCTATGGCAAATAAGAACAGACCATTACCAAGCAATCTCATTCTACATATCCAATTCTTTGGAGGCAAAAAATACAGAATTTTTTTTTTGTTATCTTAACTGTAATTATTATCAACCTACCTTCCTTACATTCCTTTCACCATAAAACTACAGAATTCAACAGCAGTGTTACTCTCTTCTCTTTTTCCATCATCCCAGCTCTACTACAAAATAATTTGTTCTCTTGACTTTTTCCATTACATAGTTTTACTACAAAATAATTTGTTTCCCTTTACATAAAGCGCTAGGACAAAACAAAAAGTCTGCTTTCTCTTTTAAGTAAAACAGTTTAAAAAAAACCCAACAAATGTATTCTTTATTAAAAACAGGAAAGCAGAATAATAATTTTGTATCTTTTTATCATATCCCCAGCTCATCAATCACTATACCTGGCAAAGGTTTGAATTATAGATATAAAAAGCCTTTAATTTAAAGGGAAAAAAAGTCCTAAGCCGCATTATAGTGAAACATGTAAAGTCAATTTTCAAAAGTAAATCACTTCTCCACATTCCCACACAACTACAGTCTTTTGTGGGTTTATGCATATAGATTGCTGGGTTATTGTTTATGGGGAATTAGGTGGTTAACAGAAGAAATATATATTAACCAGGAATTGAAAGATTACAGTTAAACCAAATTACTGGAAAATATTTTCTCCAGGTTAGTAGGTCCTGTATAATTATTTTTTTAAATGTTAGTCTCTTTCTTAAGCTTTCTATAACACTACTCTATTTTACAATTAAGAATGTGCTAGAGGGCGCCTGGGTGGCTCAGTGGGTTAAAGCCTGCCTTCGGCTCCGGTCATGATCTCAGAGTCCTGGGATAGAGCCCCACTTCGGGCTCTCTGCTTAGCAGGGAGCCTGCTTCCTCCTCTCTCTCTGCCTGCCTCTCTGCCTACTTGTAATCTCTGTCTGTCAAATAAATAAATTGAAAAAAAAAAATCTTTAAAAAAAAAAAAAGAATGTGCTAGAAAACTAGCAAAACAGCATTTGTGAAAATCTGTAACTAAAAAAACAAAAATAAGCGAAGAGGAAAAGTTAAGTGTGGTTCATAAAACTTTGAGAACTAAAATAGCTTTTAAAAAAAAGTTACATAGCACGAATGAATTTCTATAAAACAGCAAAATGCTTGAGCAATTTTTAGCTGCTGGATTTGAGAGTTTTCTGATCTGTGGTACCACACCAGCTTAGAAAGTAGGAAATCTGTAGCCTATCTTCTATGTGTGTGTAAGTGGGTCACTGAGCTCTGATGTGCATTTAGAATCACACAAGTCTAAAATTTTTATCATCTGGAATAAAATTAGTTATTACAGAGGATAACATCTATAGTATTTCTATTCTGTAAGTGTCCAAGTCTCCTTTGTCATGACTCCCCCAAAACTAATCAAATCACTTCTATGACTGTTCCCTGTCTTCTGTCCGAGAGATATAAAATTAATCATCATTATCAAACATGTCACTAAGAAAATTTTTTTATTAAAAAAATTCAACCTAATTGAATTCTTAGTAATGAGAACATTTTGCATTAACAAACGACTTGGTTTACATACGAATTTCCATTATATTAACCTGGTTCTTAGAAGAATCTTAAAAGCCAGAATGTACAATTCTCCCCTCAAGTCTTCAAAATTAATTTGTGCTTTTTTAATTCAAAAACAACCTATTGAAAAGCAATAAAAGCTTCTCAAAACTTTAAATTGAAACATATCCAGGAAAAAGCTGTCTTTATCCAAAACTTTTAACAAGCTAAGCAGTTTCCAACTCATAAGCAAAAAGTTCATAAATGACCTAAATACTCCAACATGGCCAACATTTTCACTTTATGTAGGTGGTTCAACACTACAAGATTGCTTTAAAGTAAAATGATTCAATTATGAAATCTGAATGTTCTTTGGGAAATGAAGATCAGTTATTTACACAGTGGTGTGAATGAGTCTAATCCTATTTTCTTTCTAAACTTGGCCAGAATTGCATTTTGACTAGAGGGTGAAGTGACCTAGTAATTTTGGATAAGGAACTATCTGGGGTGGGGAAGGGCTGGGAAGGTTCAATACCACACCCAGCAGTGGTTTTCTCCCTGGGGTCCTAGGAGTATTACCTCCTATGGAAGAATCCCAACCAGTCTCTGGCCCTTTCCAAAATCTCTACATGTTAGTAAGTGTTGCTGCAATTTTTATCCATTGTAAATAATGAAATTCTACAGAGGCGTCATTTGAAAACATAAACAAATACGATGAATTTGTAAAGAAGACAGAACTTGCAAACCACTCAGAAAAAGAAGTAAAGAGAACCAGAAGCTCAGAAAGCCTGGGTCACTCTGCTAACAAGTTCCCTGGCTCTGCTGCTTCTTCCATAGTTCTTCTCTACTTTCTCTTTCTTTCCAGCTCTCAAACTGCAGAATTCTAATGTAGTGCACTAGAATGTGGGAAAGCCTTCCAAGATAGATTGTGAAAATTTCAAATATTCATAGAATCAACTGCTAGCCAAGCTACTCTTTCTCATCACAAAACCCAGATTAATACTAGAATTAAGCATTATAGGTAAAAATCACCTTTTTACAAGTTAGCCTTAGAATTTACCTACCAGTTAAGCATAGGTTTTTCCTAGGGGGAAAAATGCATATTTTCCAAATAATTAACTTTTTTTTTTTTTTTGCTTATTTGTTTTCTAAATAATTAACTTTTAAATTACCTTTTGGAGCACACAATATTAATACTTACTTTGTCAACTGGTGTCTGCCCATGTTGATTCTCCTTTCCACGATTTAAAAAACATCCATTAAACAGTATAACAATGAAAAGCTACTTTAATTAGCATTTGCCACTTAAGGGAAAAGGAGAGAGATCTGAGAGTAAAGGAGTAACTCAGGAAGCCTCTGTGGTGCCTGTAATATTTCTTGGGAGCTATACATTAGATGTTTGTTGTAAAATAATTATTTTGTATGCAATTCTCTATTGCAGCTCACAATTTTAAAGCCTGTTTTTAACTGTGCTTCGAAAATAAAAACTACATATGGAATAATATGAAGTTAAAAGTTCAATTACACATAACATGATCACTACTTTTTCCCCCTGACCACAACTTTTAAGATGCATGCTCAAATATATTGTAATGGAATAAACAAAAGTTATAATTGCTATAAATTTTTATCCAAGCTTTCCAAATCACATTTTAAATATATGTATACAGCCTTAAAATGACAATGAAAACCTTAATTAAAACTTGCATATTTTCAAAAACAATATTACCCCTAACAATGACTTAGCAACTTAAATGTTTATCAGATAATAAAGAAAAGAGCCTTAAGACAAAATGCAGTGAATATGAAACAACTGTTGTTTGGACAGAAGATACACAGATTAACACCCTGTAAAGTACAGATATCATACTTGAGTTTCTTTTACACTTCAGCTTCTTCAAAAAGCAAAAAGCTTGTTAACAGTTTTCAGTGCTTTCACTCCCAGCACCCTGAGACCACTCTCCATGCGAGAGCCAAAGGGATCTTTTCAAAATTTAAATCAAGCCATAGCATTTTTCTGCTGAAAATTCCACTCCAATGGCTTCAAACAGCATTAATAACCTATTTAAGGTCCTTGCCAAGGCCTACCACAAGGTCCCACCTGATCAAAATCACCAGCAATCTCTTCCATCCCCTACTGGTTTTCCAGTTCAACAGCACTGTCTGGCTGTCTCTTTCTCCAACAAAGTGAGCTCAAGGTCTTCACCCTTACTTTCCCCATTGTGTGGCTGGCATATTCTCAGGTCTCAACTCTAAGGTCATCTTCCAGTAGCTTTCCCTAACTACTCCTGTATCTGAAATAACCCATTCCCAGCCTTTCACTTTCTCATCAGCTGCTTTGTACCACATGACCATGAGAAGTTCTCCACACACACACACACACACACACACACAAGGCCATCTCTTCACTCGCACACAAGAATGCCGCCACCTCCGTGCACACAAGGGCGATGTCAATAGATGCGTGCTTACTATACTGCATAGAACCTTCCACAAAGAAAAACACCGTGACCTCAAGGAAGTGGAGCAAAAGACAACCTATTACCCAAAGACAACTTAATGTTACCAACTTTTCGGACACGAATATTATACATGACGAGGTAGCATGGTATTAGGTATGAGTCTAGGAATTTTGACCCTACATAAAATAGGAAAACAGACTCTTTCTATAAAAGGCTTAGCTTTTTTCCTACTTATGATTTAAGGAACATTGTACACATTCTCAGAGTTGTGATTTTATTGTTTCCCTGGAAACCAAACAGGGTCATAATTAAAGCACAAAAACATTTCTATAGAAACATGTATAAATGAAAGATGTGAAGAAAATAAGATCTTAATTGAACCTATGATAATTAGCAAGATTACAATGAATAATGAAAAGGATTCTTGATGGTAAAATCAAGAAAATTATATTACATTAAAACACTTCACAATAATGACAATAAACTATCACAATTTAAAGCAGTTACTAGTGAGTCTCCTACCAGTTTTGTGTTAAAATCAGACAGTTCTAAATTATAAAATTTCTATCCTAATAAGCAGAAATTAGAATATCCTAACATTCAGACAGAGAGCTCTTTGTCTTTTCTAGGCATAACTGATTTTAGTTATTAACTTTATAGATTTTGACTATTATTACTTAGGAGGCCTCTGAATTCATAATGTCCTCTAATTTCTAATGACTATCTGTCATGTTCATCAAATTTGGAATAACAAAATAAAGTTACATAAAAATAGAGTGACATTAAATTGTTAAATTTGTATTACATGTTGATACAACCGTATGTATAATAAATGTGTTACTTGTTCCATTCTATAAAGTCCCCTTGTAATTATCTGAAGCCACATCTATGGAGGCCTGGAAGAACCTTTTATTTTTTTCTCTTAGGGTCAGGGGGAGAACAATACAAAAAAAAAAATTTGTGGAAAACTAATGTGGAATCATTTCTGTGTATGTTTTAGCAATTTTGTATGATTTTTGTTCCCAGATTCTCAACTATTTCTGGCTTATTCAGACATCAAATTTTTGTAATCCTTTCTAAAAATTTTCTGAGAGCAAATTTATGTTTTTAATCAAGTATAACTTAAACATATGAAAATTAATGATAAATTCTCGATTTGAGAGACAATATTTTAAAAATGTATTCCATCTATTTCTGGATAACTCAAATATTATACTCTGAGCTAGATTACTAAAAACCCCATTTGCAGCAGAGATGCTCAAAAATGAAGGTAACTAAAGAAGAAATTGAAACACAATGGCTCTTTTAAACTGACTAGACAACTATTCACTATTCATATTCATTTTTTATCCTTCAGTCCGGAAAAAGCAAGGCCCCTTCTAATTTTCAATTAGGCATATGCTGTCCTGTTTAATTTTTTCTCTAACCATTTTGCCCTTTTGAAGGTGAACTTAAATTAAGTCAAAGACATATAATACACAGACAGTAATCTGGAAGTGGATTTTTGCCGCCCCAAACCAGACATTATGCCTTGCCAAGGGAAAAAGTCTGTATAAATAAGACTATTCACAAGATAGGAAGCATCAGTACATGCCCATTTACCTCCAGGGTAGTCACCAAAACTTGAAAGCACCATTAAGCACAGCATCAATGCTTTTGTCTAAAAGATTTCAGAGACTAGAAATGATCCTGGTATCATATATACCTATGATTTTCCAGGGGAAAAAACGGTTTTTTAGATTCACAAGAAACTGTCTACACATTTCTTATTAACTATGAAAATCACCTCCTCCTTTGAAGGTGATCATACTTTTGTATGTTTAAGAAAAAAAAATTCTTGGCCACATTGGAATAACATAAAAAAATGTTTTATACTTACTTTACTTTAGTCAGGTTAAGAACAACTATTTTTAAAATAAAGCTCTCCAGATTGTGCAGTTTCATTTTTCCACTGCTCATTTTCTATGACAATCTGACCAAGAATTTCCCTGGGAAAAGGGGGAGATGATACTCTGAAACCTCATTCTCAGAGAAATAAATCTTTGATAACATGTCCAGTTTTTCTGGAAATATTAATGAAAAGGGAATGATATCATAAACTGAAAGTCAGTTTTAGAAATGAGCAAGTCAAGCTCGTCAAAAGGCCAGAAAGGACTTTCTGGAAAGAATGATAAGCATCTTGGAATCTCACTACTTCTTTCACACACTGAGCTCCAATCTGCAGCCGTTTCCCTGTGAGCCAATGCACTTGATGGGTGTGATAACAGATGGATCATTGTATCTGCCAACTTCCTGTGATGTACTGTATGGGGACTGATAATTTAGTGACTACAGAAGTCCTACAACAGACAATGCAAGCAATCCTGGCATTCAGTAAGTAGCTGCATGCAGTCCTTTGACAGTCTGTAGGTGTTGAATATATGTGGATTATTGTACAATGTAAGCTCTCTGCAAGTATCTATACTACTTTCAAAAAAGAAAAATTAAAAACTGGGCAAACTAAGAACTAAATAGAAAAACAGCAAAGAACAAGTATATCTTATCTTTAAGGTGGCATTTTTTTAACTTAAAAACACACACAAAAATATGTATCGCTCAAAGGTCTTATGACAGTTTCATGACCAGGTTAACTAGAAATAAACACATACATAGCCATTATGGGCTTGGTTTTTAAACCGCACAACCTGACATATTGATATTTTGGGTGAAGTAATTCTTTGTTGTAGGGGAGCTGTCTGGTGCATAAAAGGATGTTTAGTAGCATCCCTGGCCTCCATCCAATTAGATGCCAGGAGCACACTACCCTCAGTGGTGACAACCCAAAAATACAACCAAACACTCCCAAATGTCCCCTGGGAGACAAAATCCCCATCCTCCCGCACACCCCTAGTTGAGAATCACTGACAAAAACAGTCTAGAATTGTAATCTTCCAACTCTAATATTTACTTTGAAGGAGAGGAAGAGACTATAAGGAACTATACACAAAATAATCAAATATAATCTATACAGTGTGGACCAGTTAAGCACATATTACTAAAAAGAGGAATGGCCACCTAAAAATTGAGTGAATAAATTATTTACCAATTGCACAGGAAACTGGAAAAGCAACTTCCATAAACAAACATAAGAAGTGTGCTTAATTCTCTCTTCAAGTCAGAAAAGAATTCATAGCATTACTATAATACTGAGTACAAATGAGACCAATGATACTTCCTTAAAATCCCCATCAACAAATAAACTGCATTATGCTGGGCCCTGATTTTACAGAGCTGTCAACTTTAACAGATGCTTAGAGATGAAACTCTCTAGGTTTTAGGTTCTAGTTTAAAAAAAAAATTCATATTTATGCATGTACTTATAAGTTTGTGTGCCTATATACACTCAAAATCACAATGCAATCACATTTTAGAAATCTCAGTACCAAATTAAGTAAGGCCATGTTATTTTACTTGCATATCACTGGGCCCTGCCAAATTTACTCAGGCTATTGGCCACTTCTGCAGCAACTCTAATGTAATGCTACTAAGTCAAAAGTACAAGATCTCTTTTAAGAAATTATTTTATATTAGCACTTATTATAAATGCCCTATAATCAAATTAAGTATGCTATTTATTCATGAAATATGGTTCTCTTTCTCATTTCTCTCTGCCTGCTCTTTCTGCAATTTCAATACTTGCCAATCCTGAGCTACGAGGTGGCTGAAGAGAGGAGGAAAAAATGGGGGGGGGGGACAGTATGCAACAGTACATGCAGCAGTTACAATTCTTCAATTAGGAAAAATTAAAACTAGAAGGTTCTTGAAAACCATGAGTAAATTTCATTGATTTATGACAATAATACAGGCATAAAGAGAAGAGTCCTTGGTAACTGGACAGAAGGAACATGGGTGAAATAGCAAAGCTACCCCCAACTAGAAGAGGCCATCAGCATTACTAACAAAACCAGATCAATTTCTGGCAGGCCCCACAGTGTTTACTCTTCTTCCTATACTTCTCTCTCTTCTTTACCACGGGAGCAGCCTTGATTTTCAAATTCCCAGGGAACATCCATAAAACCTAGCACTTTATCCTGCAATACTCATCCTCTCGGTCAAAAATGCCCCAAGTCCAATCCTGGCCTCCCTCTCCTGCCTGCAAGACTCCTAATGCAAAGGCTCAACCTAAACAAGAGTGGAAATAGAAAATTCTAACAATCTGAAAACTGCCTACATGTGAAGAGCCAGACCAACAAGACTGACTGTAGGTCAAGCTGGTACAACAACTCAAGCTCTGCTCAAACACTGGCCTTAAGAGCTTCCGGGACTACGTGACTGGTCTGATTAGAGATATCTGGATATAGACATACAAGCTCTGTAGGCCATAGCTCACCCCATTTGACTGACAGGATGAAAACACCATAAGTAAATTTCATTTAGCCCTGAGGGCTGGGCTAGAGTCAGACAAAGGAGTAAAGAAGCTTCCAGAAGATTCTAGCATCTAGCCATTCAACTGTAGAAGTTTACCCCACTGAGGCCTCAGACATCATGGTGCAGAGACAAACTACATCTACTATGCCCTGTCTAAATTCTTGGACTAGAGAATATGTAAGCATACTAAAATAGTTCTTGGGTACACTACCGAGTTAGGTGTGGTTTGTTACACAGCAATACCTAAGTGAACAAAATGGTAAGGGGACAACCACTACAGGGAGGTAGAATTTTTCTGAGACCCCATGCTATCAAACAGCCAAGCTCATTAGGATGTGAGAAAAAAAAAACGACCAAAAAGGGAGAACAGGTACAAGCCCTTAAAGCAGGAAGGAGCTTAGAGCTAGAGTCTTGTTGGTCTAGCTCTAGGTGGTAAGTCATTCAAATGGTAAAGGCTAGATGATTCAGAATTCGGTTGCACCTTTATGAGTTATCTAAAAATTATTTTCAGTATAAAAGGAAGCTGTTGGAATGCTTTAAGTTGGACAGTTTTTCAAAGATCTCTTTGGTGGCTGTGTGTTTCTAGATGTTAACTGAGGAAACTGAACTAAATGCTATGGTTCCTTTAGATCTACCATGCAAAGACTCAGTGTTTTTCAAATCGAGTCTCTAGAAAATCCTTAAGCTCTCCACAATACAAATACAAATTACCTTGTATTTTCACAAAGTTAAGTAATCTTTTAAAACTAGTGTGTATTTGGAATCATCAGAATAAATGCCTCCTAACTGAATGCCACCACACAATTTCAGTGCGCAAGCATTTACATGTGCGTTCCCCCACCACAAGCTAAAGAGAAAAGAACACAAACTTGGTCTATATATGATGCATTCATGCCAAATGAAGGCCAAATGAAGTTGCAGAAAACTGCAAAGGGGAGTTTTAGAGCAGTTCAAAACAGGGGAAAGTGGCTGAAGAACTAAAGAAAGTGGTTGAAGAAAGGAGTCATCACACCTTTCCCGGTAGAACAAGCAAGCCAAAATTAAGCAGATTTGTTTCAAAGCAGAGAGTACCAAATTCTTGCCAGGAACAAAAAATTACAATCAAGTAAACATCGGGTAGCATAAAATACTATGCTGTTAATCTGCATTTTTATTGGTTATATAGTTTGGATAGTTACATTTAACCTATAAAATTATTTCAGTTTTATATGCTCTAAACAGGTATTTATTCCAAATTAGTGGTGTCCAACTCTCTGAAATCATAATAAGATGTTTTCATTAACAATGATGAATATAAATTGGTGACTTTTACATCATATCTAACACATATTAATTATAGGCACATTTTCATCGACATTTTATTTTCCAGAGTAAACTTAGGATCCCAGATGACCTACATCATTTATTATTTTAAGTTAGCGTAATAGAAGATAACCAAGGTGAATCATCAAGAGTAAAAATTAAGTAACCCAAAGTAATTTTGAAATAATTGTGTTTTGAGGAGTAGTCCTCTCCTGCCAACTTCTGTCTTCACGTTGGCTAAATCTTTGTTATGCTTCAAAGCCTAATTCAAGTATCACCTCTCTTTATGAACATCCCAGACTGATCCAGCCCAAATTCCTGTGAGTACCCTAAACTCCCAGATATTGTCTACACCATTCCTAGACGTGCTGCCTGACACCGTTAGCTATTTTGCGCATTCCTGTCGCCAAGAGAGCTGATGGTAACCCGACAGTCATGGCAGTGGCGGAAGGGTGGTGATGCCCACAACAGCAACAGCTTTCGTTTACTGAGTGACAGATCATATCTGTTCCAAGCACAAAATTCACTCTCCATAACAATCTCCATTTTAAAGATATAGAAAATGAGGTCATAGGAATTATGTAATTTTCTCAAGGCCACTAAGCTAACAAATGACCTAAAATTCAAAAAATGTGGTCTGTTTTGTGACACTAATATTAAAGCATGAGACTCTGAAACCTCAGATCAAAGTCACAGGGGACGTGAAAGACAGAAATTCTCAGGTACCCCAAATTACATTAAAATCACAGAGAGGGGGAGCCTGGGTGGCTCAGTGGGTTAAAGCCTCTGCCAGGGTCCTGAGATCGAGCCCCACATCAGGCTGTATGCTCAGCAGGGAGCCTGCTTCTCCCTCTCTCTGCCTGCCTCTCTACCTACTGTGATCTCTGTTAAATAAATAAATAAAAATCTTAAAAATAAATAAATAAATAAATAATAAAATCACAGGGAGAAGGGGGCCTGGGTGGCTCAGTCAGTTAAGCATCTGCCTTTGGCTTAAGTCATGATCCCAGGGTTCTGGGATCAAGCACATCAGGCACCCTGCTCAGAGGAAAGCCTGCTTCTCCCTCTCTGCCCATGCACTCTCTCATTCTCTCTCTCTCTCTCTCAAAATAAATAAAATCTTTAAAAAAAAAATCACAAGGAGACAGTCTTTAAAATCTATTAATAAGCTTTCCATGCAACTTTCTTATATATGCTGAAAATCAAGAAACACTGTACCCAATGCTATTCTACCTCCATCTAGATTATGGTTTTTGAGAATAGAAACAATCTTATATAGCTCTCCCTCATCTAAAGAACATAGTATTGGGACACCTGGGTGGCTCACTTAAGTGTCTGCCATCAGCTCAGGTCATGATCCCAGGGTTCTAGGATCAAGTCCCGCTCAGGCTCCCGGCTCAAAAGGGGAGTCTGCTTCTCCCTCTGCCTGCTCTGCCCTCCGCTCAGCTTGCTTTGTGCTCTCTCTCTCTCTCTCTCTAACATATAAATAAATAAGATCTTAAAAATAATAATGGAATGCCTGGGTGGCTCAGTTGGCTAAGCGGCTGCCTTCGGCTCAGGTCATGATCCCAGCGTCCTGGGATCGAGTCCCACATCAGGCTCCTTGCTCGGCAGGGGGCCTGCTTCTCCCTCTGCCTCTGCTACCACTCTGCCTGCCTGTGCTCTCTCTTTCTCTGACAATAAATAAAATCTTTAAAAATAATAATAATAATAATAATATAGTATTATAACTCCCAAACTAGTAGGAGTTTAATACATGTTGGTTGCCACATTATTCTATAGACATAAATAAAAATAAGCCATTCTTTAGATGTTATGATGTTAAAATCTAAAAAGACCTAGTTACTCCACAAAATAAAGTTTATAAAACACAGTCCCCAGTCTATAGGTATTTAATCACCCTACACATAGAAAACTATGATAATGTCTATGGTTTTCAAGGAATTTTTTTTTTTTTTTAATTTTAACACATCAGCATTTGTTGATGGTGTTAGGTATAGAGAATGGATAGAGAGCAACAGGGTAATAACATGGAAGGCTGGCAGGGGAAAGACTAAGAAAGTGAAAGAACCAAAGACCTCTTGGGTGGTCCCTGGATTTCTCTCTCAATGCTCTATTCTGTAAAAGCAGCAGAGGCCAAGCTGGAACTCTCCCAAAGCTACAGAGTCTTTTTTCTGGTTGCTTCTAGGCTTAGAGTTTTATGATTCAGTGAGGTGGGTGGTGAGTTAAACTGCTGTCTTCCCATACCAGACATTTTTCTGTGGCCATCAGGATAAATCTGAGGAGCTCAATTAACATGTGTCTGACCTTGGTTAAGTCATAATTCCTCAAAAGACATCTGCCATATTGTGACCTACCAGAAAATTCCAAGCAAAGGTTATTAGCTGGCAGTGAAAGGTGTGAAAGCTTTATTCTATAGCACTTTTTTTGTTGTTCTATTTTGTTTAACCAATAATTCTAAGGTACTACAGTTCAAGGTATTTTAAGATAACTAAAACCTCTGCCATAGGAAGTTTGCTTACTACCTGAGAAAAAAGGAAAGAACCAGTGTTTTCAAATCAAACCACCCTAAAATGCCTATTTACTAAGAGCTGATGAAATTCAGAGCAATTAACACATTTCATTAATGGAGGATACCACAAAACCATATACAGTTGAGAAATATTCCTGGATTCTCTGAATCTACAATTATTACCACCTTAGTGGTAACAAAGGAGTCAAGAAAAGACAGGGCTATCAATGAGACTCTGGGCTTTCATCAGAAAAACAGAAATGCATATCATTGCATTTGGCATATCATTATATGCCAAGCCTTTCCACTAACCCAAGGCCCTCTGAATCAAGAACATCATAGAGCATATTTCCCAACATTTCAAAGTTTGAAAAAAGAAAACTTTACAGAGTGTCCTACAGTTTACTGATTGCATAAGCTAAAAGATAAAGGTGATTCAATGATGACTGATGAAAACCTGGTAGGTTTTCTAAATTACACTCAGCAGGCAACAACACATCACAATGCAGTCTCCTTTTATCAAAGAATGATATCACAATCTCTAGAGAAAATATTGCTTTTCAGCGGTCAGTATTATAATCCCACCAAGGGGTCCCAGTTCATAAGTGAAACAGTTTGTCATCTAAAGTCAAAGCTAAAATGTTTTGTTATACTTACCTTCTTTTAAGAAAAAAGATAAATGACTCTCCTACAGTTACAATAAAATGTTTTTTTAATATTTTCCCAATTTGATTTTAAATTCCTTAAGGGTAGAAAACATGTCTTTTACCTCTCTCACTTCATACATTACCTAGCACAAGGTAATATGCTTGCTGAGTATTTACAAGATGAATACACAGATACAAACTGTTTTGTTTCGAAGGCAGATTGGACCTTTAAAACAATTTTAAGTATACTTTCTTTTTATAACTTTTCTAGAAACAAAATTATCATAAAAAAGGAAAACTTGCATAAAGACAGCAAAGTATACCCCATCCCCTTCTCCAGCATGCTCCACCCTTACTATCGTGTTTTATTTTCCTCCAGAGCATTTTACCACCATCTGACATACTACATATTTACGTGTTTATTATCTGCCTCCCACCACCCACTAGAATGAATGTAAGTTTAATGAAGGCAAAGATTTGCTTACTTTGTTTCAAAGCTATATCCCCAGTGTTGAGAACATTCCTTGGGACCCACTACACACTCAGTATAGGTTAAATCCATCTTCAGGATTCATTAACAACGTTCTTATTTCTTCTAGAAGTATCCGTAGAGCTCTAGTTTTGCATTACCAAATGAGTGACTCTTCCAGATATATGCATGTAAACAAAAAAAATATTTCATCTCTTGTGAAATACAAGGTATAAGACAGCCGGTACCTGAGGGGCACATTTGAGATAGCAAACCATCACATCCTCATCTAATCACAAAAAAGGACCCAGAAAAGGAGACATCACACAATTAAAACTGGTCTAAAACTATCTAAAACTGGTCTAAAACTATAACCTTCAATAACAAGTGGTCATCACTAAAGCTAACGGTCTCTCATGCAGCAGCAAAGAACCAATGTAGCACTGACTTGCAAACTGTAACATCACTAACTATTCATAAAACGTCTTGTTTCAGGGAGGTTTTTAACTAGCATGATTCCTATGCAGCAGGAAAAGTGGCTAAAATGATACAGTCCTCACATTTTAATCTAATTACTTTTAAATGTTTACCTGCCTTCTTTGACTATAAGTTCCTTGTTGACAGGGCCTATATCTGTTATCCTGTTTGGTTCTCTCAACTGCTAATTATTTCATTATTTGCTTAGTTTAAAAAAAAAAAAAACAAACTCTCTCCCCATTAACATAATAATCATGAGGGAAGGCAGAGAGACAACAGGGCTGAGCACAACAAATATTTGTTGATAGGAATTCAATACAAAGATCAAGATGCCAATAAAATTAATCTTCAATCTATAACTTCATTTCTAAACAATTCAATTATCATATTAAATATCTACCCAAGGAACCTAATGTAAAGGCAATTAAATAAACCTCAATTAATCTGTTAACATTCTGTTTCAAACCAATATTAAAGTTATGCATAACCAGTTATTGTACTTATATAAATGAAGGGCTATAAACATTAGGTGGCAGCAGCAGTACACTGTATTATAATCCTGAAACTGATTTTTTATATTCTCATATATAGAAACTTGATCCATAAATGGGATCACACAAACAGCTTCACATATAAAATATGCAAAAGGAACTGAAAATACAATAATAAAACATAAAAATAGCATTATCTTTTTGTATCCATATTTTTCAAATTATTTCTATAATAAAATAATTGAGCAATTTCAAAATGGAATTGGCAATTTCCTATAAAATGTATTCAAATTTTTGCTTTCTCCCTATGCTCTAACATTCCACATTCAAGTTGCCAGCTCCTACCTCCAAAATTATATTTGCAGCCTGTCCACTTCTCACCATCCTCACCACACCCACCATGGTCCAAACCACCACCAGAATTCACCCAGATCATTACAACAGCTTCCCTGTTTCTGGGCTTGCCCTCCCCATCCCGCTCTCAATCCAGTCTACTCCCCACATTATAGCCAGAGAGAGCCTTAAAAAAAAGTTAAGTTAGGTCACCTCATTCCTCCACTCAGAACCCTTCAATGGCTTCCCAACTCAGAGAAAGGCTGTATTCTGTCTTCTGCACCTTCTGTGAACAATAGCCCCACTCATGCTACCCCAACCTCACCTCACTGCTCTTCCCCGTGCTCAGCTCATTCCATCCAGGCATACTAGTTCTTCTTCAGGTCAAAAGGAACCGTCTACCTCCAGTGCCTTTGCACTTCGTTTTCTCTTCCTGATAGCTCTTCTGACAGGTATCTGTCCACATGAGTTCTTCCCCATATCTCCTTCAGGTCTCTGCTCAAACCACTCTATTTAAAATAGCAGCCATACTCCTTCATGGCTTCATTTTCCCCCATGACACTAATCAGCATCTGACATACTTTAAATCGTATATGTTTACTTCTTTACTATATCCCGTGCCAAAACTTAAAACACACAACAACCAATGTTTTAGTATGTTTTCTTCACAGTTTTACTTCCTGTGCCTTAAAGAGTGCCTGGTAAGTAGTGGCAGTCAAGTATCTGTCAGTAAATGACCCTAATTATCAAACAAGCATACAACAATAGTTTTATAGCTGTTGATAATGCAAGACAATAAACTATTTTAAAAGTTCAAGGGGAACCTGGGTGGCTCAGCTGGCTGAGCATCCAACTCTTGATGTTGGCTCAGGTCATGATCTTAAGGGTCGTGGAATTAGGCCGAGCTCAGACTCCGTGCTCAGCGTGAAGTATGCTAGTCCCTCTCCCTCTGTTCCTCCCCCGCCCCTTCATGTGCTCACTCCCTCTCACTCTCAAATAAATAAAATCTTTATTTTTTTCAAGGCTGAAGTGAAGTTAAAGTTTATTTATTTTTAATTTAAGAGAGCACGAGGCAGGGGGCTCGGAAGAGGGAGAAGAAGACTCCCCACTGAGCAGGGAACCTGGTGCAAGGCTCCATCTCAGAACCCCAGGATCATGACCTACCAAAGGCAGACGCTTAACCAACTGAGCCACCCAGGCAACCCAATAAATAAAATCTTTAAAAAAAAAAAAAAAAAAGTTCAAGATTACTATCCATTTATTTACTACTTTTTAAGTTCAAGCATGCACAATTCGTGTGTGTGTTTATGTTTAAAAATGAAGTGACACGCTTACAAAAAATACATTTCAAAGAAATGTGAATTAAAGTCAAATGTGTGACAGTGACCATCATAATATGCTAAATTTAAATTTTTTAAAAATAAGAACCATTTTTACAGTGTCTTTAAAGAATCAGAATTGCAAGCAGCCATGCTCTTCCTTATACTCAAATCAAACAGGTGAATTCAAAATCGCCTGCTATATTTTATCTTATCTACTGACAAGCTTTGCGGGTTCAGGCTCCATTGGCTCCAGAGATAGAAAGAATTACAGATTGGCTGTCTACCAAATGACTCTATTGTCGGTGTTGATTGCTTAATTCTGCACTATACCAGTAGCTAACCACTGATTATGAAATGCTCAGTTTTACTCTATTTTCTTTACTCTTTACATACAGTAGAATAAACATTTGAGCAAGAGACGGAAATAATAAAAAACCTCAAGAAACCTTCACAACATAGTACGCCTCCAAAATTCTCACCTGTCCTTTGTCAGGATGATCAGTATTATAGTCGACATCCTTAAAAGTGACTTGGAAAACTTCCAATAAACACATACGTGAAAAAGCCATCACTGTAACTTAATTGTAATACATAGTAAGAATATTTTTTCACATAGCATACTTGCACAGGTTCCAAAGAAAAAGTTACAAAATTGCTTGGAAAAGGTTCTTTTTTTGCTTTGCTTTCTATTGTTTCGTTGTCCTCAGCGGACAGTGGGGGGGAGAGGCACAGAGCATGAAGAGAAATTTTAGAATTTAACTAATGCTGAATATTTTTCTTCCTTCCTTGGTGTGAAACTAAATGAGGGCACGTGCTACTATGCTACATCAGTGTACAAAGAAAAGAAAATTATCACGCCACATTATATTCACACAGCAAATAAAATAAAACAGAATTATTTCTTCATCACAAATCAATTAAAAAGAAACAATGATCACCAAAACCATGGAAATTCAGGCATGCCTTCACTTTCTGAAAGCTGGCTTAGAAAGATCTCTATTACAAATGGGTTTGTGTTCCAAATTTTGATTTGTAAATCACTGACTTGGAATTTAAAACTTTGTTCTCCTACAGGAACAACGTTAAACACATCAGTTAGGCTCCCAAGTTATCCATAATAGCTGATATTACCCCAATCTATACTTCTTTCTTGGGAGTTGACTCACCTTCATTATTCTTCTTGGGATCCCCTTCTTCTAAACTGTGTCAGTTAAAATGTGCATTAATTGATTTTTCTGGTCTAAGTCAGATACCTAACCACCATGCTTGTTATATATTGCTATGAAAACAAGCCAACAACTAAAGGGCAAGGCAAGAAGAGTAACCAATACTTTCTGTTCTTCATGACTCTGGAGAAGCCTGGACCCTAATGAGTTTTGTTCATGTTCATAAATGGGATATACTAAACTTACAAATCCTAAACCACATAAAGTAAGTATATAAACCCTATTTCCGAGCAAAAAAGAAAATCACAGCAATTTGTACCTTTATAAAAACAAGTTATGGATTGGCTAAGTGAGACCACACACATACACTTCCTTCAAATTCCCAATTACTTAGCCAATGCTATAGAACTTAATAAAAGCCAGGTGACCATAAGGAGCCACAGAATAGGCACATACACAGTTTATCTTTGCGTGGCTTTTCCTTCACCCCTTGGGTTCCATGTGCCTCACACAAGGAAGGGTCCCAACTGAGCTGAGAGATTCCTGCTATTCCACTGTCCCAAAGGCTTAACTCACCATTTGGAAGTACTTACACCATGATCCCATTGAAAGGAATGTTTGACAATAAACTTTCCTGATTCCTAAATCAAACAGCATCAACAAGGCCACAGCCTCATCTAGTATGAAAGAGCAAAGCTGTTCCCTGAAAATTCCCCTTCTCCTGCCCTTTACAGTCCCAAAGAGCTTGGCTCCCCAACAGTCTAATCCTAAGAATGATTTCAAATTCCTCTTCTGAAATTCTGGTTGATTATGACATTGAGTTTGGTCTGAGGACCAAAATATAAATTCTCAATTCTCCATGCTAACAGTTAATCAATTTGGCTAATATAACTAACAGCTCATCTACTACACTTCCCACCATGAATGTATATTCTGTATGGCCCCAACTACTTTTCCAAGAAGGTTTCAAAGATTAAGTGAGATAGTATCTGGAGGTACCTCAAACAGTGTCTCCAGCAGAGAGTAAATGTTCCATGAAAGATTACAGTAGTCTGTGCACATAAGTACTCTGACTTAGGACACTAATCTAACAGATTTAATTATTTGCTATCTAATCATCAACATCTATGCAACACTGCTTCAAGTTGCACTTCACAGCATCGCTGTCGTGTTTCTGACCTGTAGATGCTCCACTTAATTCATCTCATACTATTTACAAAGGTAATTCCATGTCTGCATGTCTAAGATAATAGCACTGCAGAGCACATGAGACTGTTGTCAGTACACTAACTTCATATTATGATCCCATTATCTTCATATAGCCATTTAAATAAAATTGGCTTATCAACATCACCTCCATCAGATCAAGGAATTATTATCTGTCTGATACCAAATAAGGCAGCCAAACTTGTAGAAGAAAAACTGCTCTCTGGAAGGCATGGGGGTAAGTTTAGTTCCTCTATACCTGCTGGTACATTGTTAGATAAGGTAATGCTGATCAAATCAAAGGAAATTATAAATGGCAAATGGAAATCTTTAACAAGCAATCCTGACATTTAACCTCTACACACATTACTAGGTATCCTGAAGAAAGGGACATCATAGCATGCATATGATTTCCTTGCCACCAACTGAAAAATAACTTAGGATGGTTTTGTGAAGCTGTGTCCCAGGGAAGGCAGCTGAATGCTTGGCCCATCTCACCTTTAAAGAGGACTAGAAGGGTCCAGTCCCGAGATTCCATGTTCTCTCCTGCTGCTACATGGTTTTCAAAGTAAATGGCATATAGTAATTCCTGAGTAACTGCTTCAAATGCCTTATCAATTAGTCTAATCCTGTTGAGAAAAAAGTTTTAAAATTCCCACACACAATAGTAACATGTTTTAATAGCCTATTCCAAGTTCTCTGCAATAGCTAAACAAACCAACAAAGAAAAATTGAATCTTTCTTACTTGGGACAAGAAAGGTTTACGATTTTGCTAACAAAAAAAATTACTTTAAATTTTGATAAAATTCTCTAAACAGCCCGAAGTCAGGAAGAGTAGCATTGGTCTAGCTATAGATAGAAGGTATCATAGACTCGTCTATAACAACACAAAGATGCCTAACTCTCAAATATTTATGCTGTGCCTACTATGTGCCAGAAGGTATTATTGGAGGTATAAGAATAATAATTATACCCTTGGGCCCATACCTAGAGATGATAAGACAGACATCCATTTAACTAATACTCAACAAATATTTACAGCACTATCCGTGCTTATTTAGAAAGCTTATACTGCAGGAAAAAGAGTGGTTAATGCAGTGTACATACCACTGTTAGGTTTTGACAAAAATGAAGTAAAAGGTAGTCAGCCAAAAACTTTAAAAAAAAAAAAAAGGTTTTTATTTCTTTTCCTCTTATAAATGTAAAGAACAGCTATATTTCTGAAACCCTGATTATCACTTACCATTCACACTCTCAAAAATAGCACCTGACTTCACTATACTTGTCTAATTTGGTAACATTATATTAGATCTATCACCTAAGTTTTCTTCCTGCCATGAGTATAATGCTGACTTTGAAAGTTAAGAAATACCAGAGAGTTATACCAGACGCTTCACATATGAGTAATTTTCATCAGCAGCAGTAAAATACAGAATAGAATTGCTTTACTGCCATTGCCCCCTTGCTGAAGACAACCACCGTAAAAGGGAGGGGAAGTATGTCAATACCTATAAACGCTTCTCGAGGCAACGGAGCACTTTTTGGCTTAAAGGCAAACTGAAGAAGACAATCTTGCACTGCACTGAAAACTCCTCTACAGAAAACTGGATAGCAAGGTATTATAAATACCCTAATTATGGTAACACAATTTACCCTTAACCATATATGAGGATCACCCTTATCCTATGGCACTAAAATGACAGTAACAAAATCAAAATTGTAAAAATGGGGAGGTGGGTGGGAAGAGTGGTAGAAGGGAGTCAAGGTGAAGGTAAGCATATAATCAATCTTCCCCTGCAAGTTGGAAAATCAGGTTGTAGGATAGCCTTAAAGGATGAAAAAGGATCATGAAATAGTCTTTTTACTATCTTTTTTGGCTAATAAGATAAAAGACTCGAGAGACAGATACAAAATCTAAGCCTTAATAGAAGAACAAAAGTCTAAACATAAATGCCAAAAATTTCTTTCTAGGCTTTAAAATAACCTACCTTAGTATCACCAAACCATAGTTTTGTTACCTTACAGGAAGAATGATAGGGACTCACATTTTTTTTTATTATATTCATTCTTGTACTATTTGAGCCTTTTTATACAGTAGGCATGTGCTAATTTTTAGTCATAAGAAATAAATTAGCACTAAAACCTATTCCTTAATTGAGAAACTACCCTATTACTATTATTGGTATTAGATAACATGAAATTATTAAACTACTAAAAGATGACTTTTTTCCCAGTTGCTAGGAATGATTCATTTTTTAAAGGCATTTGTTTCCATTCATCCATATATACACATTCATTCATGTATTTAATTACATGAAAGTTCAGGAGAGAAAGAAAAAAGTTTTAAAGGAATTCAAGTATTTCCTAGATTTCTCAGTGTGCAGTAACTTTCAACTCTCCTCCCTATAATTATATTTTGTTTTTTTAAAAGAACAAATACTTGGGGCGCCTGGGTGGCTCAGTGGATTAAAGCCTCTGCCTTTGGCTCAGGTCATGACCCCAGGGTTCTGGGATCGAGCCCCGCGTCCGTTCTCTGCTCAGCAGGGAGCCTGCTTCCTCCTCTCTAGAGAGGAGCCTGCTTCTCTGCCTACTGTGATCTCTGTCAAATAAATAAATAAAATCTTTAAAAAGAACAAATACTAAATACATTTTTATGGAACTACGCAAAATCTCACATTAAAATTATTTACATAACTGCTTCTGGTAAAACCTCGTTAATGTTGATGATATTTCTCTCCTACAAAATGAAAGCTCTTGCAGGTGGCTCAGTACAAGTAAAAGAGGGAATGAAGTCTGAAAAACTTTTATGTCAATGGCAAGAAGTGCTTTATATAGTAACCATCTAAAGATAAAAATTGGCAAAAAAGGGGCGCCTGGGTGGCTCAGTGGGTTAAGCCGCTGCCTTCGGTCATGATCTCAGGGTCCTGGGCTCGAGCCCCGCGTCGGGCTCTCTGCTCAGCAGGGAGCCTGCTTTCCTCTCTCTCTCTCTGCCTGCCTCTCTGCCTACTTGTGATCTCTCTGTCAAATAAATAAATAAAATCTTAAAAAAAAAAAAAATTGGCAAAAAAGTGGTGTGTCTAGTTGACAATCTATACTGAAAACTTGTTAGCTTATTTGCCTACCAGTGACCCTGCTCTACATTTCTAGCTAAAACCACCCTGCATTAAAAATAAATAAAAACAGCTTCTTTTTCTTCTATTATCTTAAAGAGAGAAAAGTAAAAGCAAGGAAAAATACTAGAATTTAGATACTTTGTAGAAAAAGAGAGAAAGATACATAAAACACAGATACCCAGGTAGATATAGAAATAGGTATCATGTTTTCTTCATCCATCCATCCATCCACAGACACCAATCTATATCCATACTTTCAAATCTTTATTCATCCCACTTCCCATCTAAATTAAATTTGACCCTCACTGCTGCACCTAATCCATTCTTCTCACCACTTCCCAAGTTATCTAACTAAAACATAGCTCTGATCATGTTAACTCCCTTGTTTAAAAATTTTCACTGTCTGGGGCGCTTGGGTGGCTCAGTTGGTTAAGCATCTGCCTTCAGCTCTGTTCTTATTCCCGGGGTCCTGGGTACAAGCCCAGCCTCAAGCTTCCTGCTCAGTGGGGAATACTCTTGCCCCTCTCCTTCTCTTTCTACCCCTCTCCCCAGCTCATGTTAGTGCAGACAGATACGCACACCCTCTCTCAAATAAAATCTTTTTTTAAAAAAATGTTCACTGTCTAAAAATAAAGTCCAGTGATCTTAGAATTAATTGGTACTTTTTTTTTAGCCCCACCTATTTGTTCGCTTTATACTTCCTTCTATCTAAATGTTCTGACCCACTAAAACGCACCATTTTAGAAACTCTGAATGTACCCTCTATATGCACCTTTGCTCATACACTGCTCCATGTACCCAGAATCGGCTACCTTGCCCCTGCCTCTGCCTACTATTATGCCATGCTTTCCATAAAACCTCCCTCACATCCTTCCAGGTAGAATTAATTTGTCTTTCCTGACTTCTCAAGGCATTCTTGGTATATTTAAATCACGGAATTCCCCACATCTTGTCATACATAATAGTTAGCTCTATACAATAAGTCTTACACCCCAATAGATTATAGGCTTATCAGAGGGAGCTGCCTAGAGTTCAGCAATCACATCCTACTGTTAAACACACCCCCCCAACAATTCTAACAAAGGATCCCACATGTTTTAGATAGTCAATAATGTTTGACACACCTGTGGTTCTATCTGTAAATCACTTTTTTTTTTTAATTATTTATTTGACAGAGAGAGATCACAAGTAGACGGAGAGGCAGGCAGAGAGAGAGAGAGAGAGAGTGAAGCAGGCTTCCCGCCGAGCAGAGAGCCCGATGCGGGACTCGATCCCAGGACCCTGAGATCATGACCTGAGCCGAAGGCAGCAGCTTAACCCACTGAGCCACCCAGGCGCCCCTGTAAATCACTTTTTAATTCTCATTTGACAAAGAGAGCTAGCTTCAAAAAGAAGGCTATGTCCAAAAAGTCAACCGAACTTGACTGAGTAAGAAAGCGACTTAAAGACTGATACCTAGGGTGCCTGGGTGGCTCAGTGGGTTAAGCCTCTGCCTTCGGCTCAGGTCATTATCCCCGGGTCCTGGGGTCGAGGCCCGAGTTGGGCTCTCTGCTGGGTGGGGAGCCTGTTTCCCCCTCTCTTTCTGCCTGCCTCTCTGCCTGCTTGTGATCTCTCTCTCTCTCTCTCTCAAATAAATAAAAAAATTTTTAAAAAAGACTGATACCTATTACTTATAATAGAAGTTTCTCACAGTTTATCTAAATATGCCAAATCCCTCACCACTATTTAATGAAACCCTGAAGAACAAGTAATAGTCAGAATAAGTAAACAGGGAAATTAAGGAGAGATGAGAGAACAGAAGCAGCAACATGAAAAGGCAAAGAAAAAATGGGCATTGGGAATGGTTTGGCTACAGGTAAGTGAGCTGAAATGTTGGGTTCCTTTCATAGGCCCCCAAAGAGCCTGAACTAGTTGGCAATAAAAATTATTTGGTAAATGAATGATAAGATAACCTTCAAAGGACGAAGGGCCAGGAAAGGGAGAGATATGACATTTCTTTTATTTTGGCCTCTGATGATTACATTTTTAAAAAATTTATGGACTATAGCAGAGATATAAATGGACAGACTCATTTCTCTTGAATTGGATCATATACCAAAACACACCTATTAAATAAATGCACATACTGAGAGATTCAGCTATCCAAAGAATGGCTCTAACTGCAAAAATTTTTGCAAAGACCTAATTGGAATAAGAGCAGACACTGAGTTCGCTACCATACCAGTATGGCCCTAAGCCAAACCTCTTGTTCTGGCTGACCGCACAGGCTATGTCACTGGACATTACCTCACACAACATGCAACAAGCCACCGAGTGTCTAGTCCTCTTGTGTCTGCCTAAGGCCGAATCCTACCAGATCCTACCAGATCCTACCAGATCCTACCTTCACTTATAGTAGAGCCAACCTAAGAAGGCAAAAATAAAGTCATTTCCACCCTTCTTGTTAACATCTAGCTATTGTCATCATTTAGTACACCAAATTTCTATAATGAGTGAGATGAGAAAGACTTAATAAGCCAGGCTAGCATTCCAAACCTCCCATGAGCAGGCCCTAGCGGTGTCTTGGTGTCGTGTGCCCCTACTTCTTTACTGCACCTCTATTCTCCAGCTAAACGTCACTGACTACTCCCCACACAGGCAACACTGACACTCAGAATCCTGTATTAATTTCTCTGGCCTCCCACAGAACTCAACCACACTGCTCTCATATTTGCCATTTTCTGACTTGTTCTATATCCATCTGAAGGGCTCTAAACAGTAAAGATACTGAAAACTTCCTTTATTAATGGGCATTCTAGAATCATAGAAAATACAAGCTTTGGAATCAGATAGGTCTGGATCTGAAACCCAGATCTGCTGCTTTCTGGTTATAGAGTCTTAGGCAGGCCACTTAATTCTCTAAATGGAAGCTTCTTCTTTTGCAAATGCTATCTATAATGTGTCACTACTAGTTATCCTAAGAATTAGAGCTAGCATACGTAAATGGTCTGGCACTATACTCGGCCCAGAGTAGGGACCCAGTATGTCAGTTGCTATTATCACTCAACGTTGTACCCCTCTATGTCCCCCTCCCCACAGGTCCATCACATCACCCAATTATTAAAAATAAGAAAATTAACACCACAGAGAATAAACTGGGCCCATAAGTTAAATTTCATTTTAACCAGGCTTGCTGCAACCAGAATTACTTGGGGGGAAAAAAAACTGTTTAGTAATAACACTGTTACTCAAAAGAAATGTACATATGAAGTCTTCATGAAGAAGCCAATTTTCATATATTAACTCATTAAGAGATCAGAGATGTCTTAAGTTACTATAGAGGTGTCAGAACTGTTAAATGCCTTAAGTGAAAATGTTTCTTCACATCCTATCTTTAAATTGCTTCTTTGAAGAAAAAGAAAATTATTTTAAAAGGTATCATGAAAAGACTCCATTAGCAAGGGGTTCGGACAGAGACTTGACAATAAACACATACATGGAATTGCTTTGTTACACTGATTTTGAAGTAAAACATAGTAAAACTATATTATATATGGCCTTTAGGAAAATGTAAGTGTGACACATCCCATAGGCTGACTGAACCTGAGGAACAAGAGGCCACATGACAAAAGACCTAAATGCAAAAACAAAGCTACGGCAAGTTTTCAAAAATCAGAATTACGATAACCATAATTTCAAAAAGTAAAATGATGCCCTCTGCCTGTAGTGGCTATAGGAACTGTTCAAACCAATGCATGTCTATTGTTAACATGCCCAAGGGTGAAAGTCGGTAGCTACCAAAACATAAGAGGCAGTGAAGCAAAATATAAGGTAGGCCTTTTAGAAAGACATTTCCTAAATCTAAGGACATCTGAATGCACTAACACACAACCCGTATTCCCTGCACTTTCCCAGCTCTACACTTCTGTTAGCTTTCTTCAGCCTGCCCAAGGTGCCGAAGTGTCATTCTGCGTTTTGGCTCCCTCAAATACCACCTCTTACCACTGCTCTCTGCACTCTGTACTGCATTGGCAGTGGCCCCTCTCCCTTCATCATGTCCCAGGCATGTTTCACTTACCCTGACCTGTATCACCTGCATGCTCCAATTTATATGGAAATGTTATTTTGTTTCACAGAAGCTCTCTCCCCTACTGAATTACAAACTTGCTGTGGACAGAATGTTCTTACAAAGACCCAGAAGCGTTGTGAACAGAGTAAAGACTCTCTAAATGCCTGTTGAATGAAAAGGGAATAAGAAGAAATTTTTGCAGTCTGCAATTATTTTTAGTGTAATTATGTTCTAGCATAATTATATTACTGTTTCCATTTCTAAACAAATTCTAAAGGAATGGTTCATATTCTACTAACAAGAGGAAGGTAAGAAAAAACACTATTTTGTGGGGTTTTGGTTTGTTTGGAAATAGGTGACAAAAGTGTCAAATTCTGTTTGCAGGTAGTTTGTTCAACTTCCAGCCTACGTCTGCCACTCAAAGAATGCAAGCCGCAGTCTGCTGCATTTGGTACACCTCGGGGGCTTCCCACTTGCTCGCTCTCTGCTCACAACTTCCCTTGCATAGGTCCCTCAGAAGGCAGAAGGGTATCGTGGCTAAGAATCTGGGAGTCACAGGACCCAGTCTTCTCAAAAACCCAATGGTGTCGGCGCTCCTGGGTGGCTTTGTGGGTTAAGGATCTGCCTTCAGCTCAGGTCATGACCCCAGGGTCCTGGGATGAAGCCCCGCATCAGGGCTGAACAGGGAGCCTGCTTCTCCCTCTCCCTCTCTGCCTGCCACTCTGCCTTCTTGTGCTCTCTCGCTGTCAATTAAATAAATAAATTCTTAAAAAGGAAAAAAAAATGGTATGGAAAAAGAGAAGGAGAGAAGGGCTGTTCAACAAAAACCAAGTTAAGAGGAATAACTAAATAAAATGTGTAAACAGTACACTTGTATAAGAAAATGCTCTTATTTTTTATAGATGTACACTGACCAAAAAAAAAAAAAAGTAATGTCATACTTTATAGGACTTGTTTTAAAACTTTCAAGAGCAAGCTGATGAAGCAAGCATGGTAACACATTATTAACTTGTAATTGTAAGTACAGGTGAAATGTATACGGAGTGTTAAAATATTCTATCTAGCTTTTCTCATATATTTCAAATATTTCATAATAGAAGTTAAAAAGAATTGTTTAAATAGAATTAAAAATTTGAGTCTGTAAGAACTGACCTCTGCCCCCAGCTAGCCTATGCACTATATGGACACAGGCAAGTTACTGAAACTCTTGTCAACCTTAGTTCTTCTCTGGTTAAAAAATGGCAATACAAAGCTCAAAGACTCGTTCAAAGATTAAACTGTATGTAACATAATTAGGACAATGACATCACACAATAATTACATATGTTAGTTATTATTAAAATTCCTGCTGGAAGGTAGAATAGCCTAATTAAAGAGTTTTATTTTCTCACTGCACCCAGAACTTACTGCTGTGGGAGGAGAGAGGGTACATGGAAAGAAAGATCAATCACCTTTCTCCAGTCCAGCACTTGCTAAGAAACTACAACAGTGGCTAATAGCCACAGAATGGAACAAAGGAAGGAGAAGGTGGCTCAAGTGCCATCTCCTTCACCAAGAGAAGGCCTAGAGCATACTCTGTGACCGATGGCTACCACAGTCCCCCACCTTCCCCATTTCCCTCATGTCACCTCCACAAATAAGAAACAGAAAAGAGAGCCAGAAGCAATCAATTTCTTTAACAGGAATAATTAGATATGTCATTAACAACAAAAATCACTATGGCCCCTACAATAAAGAATTAAAGGTAAGAGTTGTGTACTCTTTTAAAAGCCAAAGCAAGTTAAATACAGTCTCCTAGAAGAAATGATGGTCAGTATTTCAATGTCACCTCCACATAGGAAGCATTTCTCCCCTCTTGAAAGAAAGAGACCAGACACATCTGCTTCTATTTTAAGCCATTCTCCTTAGTGCAGAAAATTCTGTAACCAAACGGAAAAACTTTCTACCCTAAATATGCGAAGAGTACATTTAGCTTAATTCTTCCTTTTGTGCTTGGAATATATTTGCTCATAAGCACACTGAAGGCTTACTCACACCATGGCTCATGGCTCACAGGTTCCACCCTTCTCCAAGCTAACAACATTCTGATAAAAAGAAACAAATAACCCCCTTCATTAAAAACAGAAAATAGAAAAAGCCCTAATACGTATACACACATCACTGTCAGTAAAAGGAAAACAAAGGAATAGAGGACATAACAACAAGAACAAGAGTCACAGCTGCCTGCAGCACTGTTCTTGTCGCTGCAGAATAAACAGTGATGATGTGAACATAAACACCAGCTTATACTTAAGAGTTTCCTATGAAGCTAAGTGCTATGCTAAGTGATTTCTATGTGTTAATTCACGTACTCCTCCTAGTCAACGAAGTATTAGGACTCTAATTACCTACTCTGCAAAGGAAGAAAATGAAATTTAGTGGTTTCACGAAGATCACAAGGCCACATGCAGGAGAGATGAGACTGGAACCCAAGTCTGTCCCCAAAGTCCCTGCTGTTCATTACAGGACTGCAAGACCTCTCTCAAAAGGAGTCCTACACCTGCTGAAAGCCTGATGCTTGACTATGGCACTGCGAAAGCCATTCAGTGGCAAGACAATGATAAGCCATCCAATAAAAACTGCTTAAAGCTAATTCTGGTCAGTATACTTTTAGGAGAAAGAAAAATCCTACTTTTGTAACAGAATTAGCTTCACAGAAAATATTTATTTTTCCCATATTGAGTTCAAACTCACTGTATCCAGAAACCTTAGAATGATTCATTCTCTGAAGGTTTTGGAAAATTCAAGTGTTAATATACTTAAGAATGGAAAATTTGTGTCAATAATACTTAAGAGACACACTAGTAATTCAATAAAATAGCGTGTAAGGTACCAACATAGCATAAAATACACACACTCCTCATTTTTACCTTTTAAAATCTCTTAAAAGATAGATATTTAATTTCAACCACAGAAAAATAAGAACTCAACTACTAAAAGCAATCTTTTTAGGAAAACAATACACTTTTTCAGGCCTGAACACTTCCAAATCCCTACCTACTTTAAACCAATTAAATTTAATGAAGGCCAAGAGACTAAATGGAGCAAACATACCAGAGTTTAGCCACAATATGTAAATTTCATATTTGTTCATGAAAACATTCACAGTCTGAACAGGACTTTTTGATCCAAGCTTATCAGTACTGTGGGCATTACGGGAAGCATTTAATGGTTGGAATACCATTTGGCCACACAAGGTCTTAAACAAGTGTCTGGTTCACACTTACCTAATTAAAAAACAAACAAACTTTAGAAATGTTGACACATGAAATGTTCTTTACTGATTCTATTGACAGAATTTTTTTTGTTCTTCAAAACACAAAAGCATAAATATATTGGTTCATTTTAAAATGATCAAAGACATAATTATACATGTAAACACTTATGATTCTATATTTTTATGATTAAGTAGTAAGTAGAAATTAAAATACCATTTCCATTATTAAATATATAAATTTATACTCCATTTATTTTTTTTTTTTACTCAGAGGAAAAATTTCTGCACATGAATTATTTCTGTTTCTATAGACAATTCACTCCAGAATGGTTTTTCTAAACCTTTTATATAAGAATTTTTCTTCATTCGGTTATGAACTGTCATGATTTTATTTCTGGAAAAAAAAAAGTGGAAGTCTTTAAGTCTGTATTACTTTAAGCAGGTTCAAATTCATCCACTTTAATCTTATTTTTCTCTCCAACTATATGATGAACATTCCCCAGCAAAAATAATTTCTAACATACTTTTCACTGAAGCATATTTTATATATATGAATACATCTATTAAGATGCCATTTTTTACTCCACATTAACTAATGAAAGAACACAGAATTAAAGGCTGCAGTAAATTTGAATAAACGTAGAAATTTCCAATTCCTAAGAAAAAGCTTCAGTAGTACAAAATTAAGCTCAATGTATCTGAAGGGAGAGAAATTAATAAATTAAAGGTGAAATGAAATAAGAAGGGGAAGAGATAAGGAACCAAAATTACTGGCATTTTGACAATGTTGATAATAATGATTGACAAACACTGGACATTTAATAAGTCAGTCACTTTAAATACCTGTGTCATTTAATAATGCCTATAACCCAGTGAGGTAAATACTACTAACAGCTCCATTTCACAGATGGGGACCCTGAAGCACAGAAAACTAAAGTAACATTTCCAAGACCACTTAATTAGTCAGTGCTTCGTCTGGATATAAATGTCTTTTTAGTCTGTAACAAATCCAGAAATTTAAAAAGAAACTGTTCATGTCAATCATCAACCAATAGTTTTTAATATCTCATTTCTCTAGGGAAACTGAAACACATTCAATTCCACCTCCCTTCAACAACAAAAATCCCACCATCATCACCTCCTAGGACAGAATTTTCTTTACTGAATTCTAAGTTTTAAAAGAAGGTCATTATTAAGAGTTAAAAATCCACAGTATAATATTTATTTAAAGAAAATATATTTATTTAGAAGCTTCTTTAAAAAAATAAATAAATGAATTCTATTTTCTGTCTCATTGACTACAACAGGGTCAAAGTAGAGGCTCTGAGATTATGTCCAACAAATGAAGATCCCAATCTCAGAGTTTATGTAGACATTACAAAAACCATTCCAATACCAAGTGTTTATTTTAGTATTGGCTGTCTGCCCAGAGCATGCCAGAATACATTTTAACCAAGTGGACAGAAAACTAAGCAAGATGATTTGAACTCCACTTTAAATATACTAAGGTCTATATAACACCACAACACAACTTCCTCTTATTACCTTTATACATAATCAGACTCCTCAAAGTCCCGTAATTCATTTATCAATTTACAGTTCACACTCTTATATACTTTGAATTTTAATTGAATTTTGGATATTTAAAGAAAAAAGCACTAAACCACCAATACTGGTATCTTGTTTTCTAAAGTGACATCTGTGAAAAAGATATACACATGGGTATATTTTAACTGGAAAGAATTAGAAAGGTTGTACTGTGTTTATGAATACATATAAAGTTATTTATAGATCGTATGTGCAGCACCTATATAATTCCATAATAATAGCCTCTCTTTTGATTTTTAAATTAAACCTTGAACATTACTCTAGCTGAGTCTCAAGAGGAAAGAATTATGAATGTGCCAAATTCTGTTCTTTATTTCAAAGCATTAGTGTGAAATAATAAAGAGCTAATATGGTCCTGACAATTACTGTATGTTTCATTAAAATTTCATCTCTTTGTCCCATTTAAGAACTCACTACGTGCTTGTGGCCATATGGAATCAGTTATACAGACTCTGATTTCTTCTCCATAAACATTACTTCACTACTTACACGGTTAACAAAAATAACATAAACTAAGAAATAATTTACACCATTTTTATAGTTGAGTTTTCCAACAATTCCATTACATTTCAAAACACCAACACATCATCAGGTCAAATTTCATCACAATGAAGTTGAAAGGAATTTTAAATTTTTCACAAAAGAACACAGAAGTCCCAAATAAGTTGTTCATTAACGTAGTATGAAAAAAAAAATTAACGGCTAATTTTTAAGCAAGAGTGCTATGCTTTTTTTCAACATACATTTCAGTGCTACTGAATGAAACACTTAGTAAACACGAAACAATTTATATGAACCATGAAGTATTAACAACAGTGATCAGCTCTCATTCTTCAAATGGCCTGCCAACACTGCGACAGTCACTCCAGAAGCACAGCCAGGGTGTAACAAGAAACAGGACAAGTCACTGAGTCCGCTTTGGTCTCATGTAGGAAGAAATGAACTAATCCTTAGTTTGTAAACTTTTAAAGTAGGAACCTGGCTACAATCAAGCCCCCAGCAGGAAAGAGTTAAAAGTAGACCTGCACTGAACTCCCTCCAGTAGCGATGCCTGAAGCAGTTCTGGGTAGCACCTAGAGTCTCAGGAAAGTGTGATGGGAAAAATCTACACATATGAAAAGACCTATCATCCCTCACGCACATTCTCAAGTACTAGCTCCCAAATTCTTTGCATCATGATTACAGTAATACAAACATGCACATTGCTGCTCCCCAAAATATCATTCTAGATATTTATCAATCTAGAAACTAGATGAACAATTATATTCAATAAATGTTTACTGAATGACTATCTATTAGGTGCTAGATTATGATGATTAATAGTGAGTAAGACATAGTGTCGCCCTTAAAAAAGAGCCTACAAGCTACAGGGGAGACAGATACAAGCAACTGCAATACAAACAAGCAAACGCTATTGTGGGAGTAGCAATGGGTGCGACCAAGAAACACAGGAAGGGCAGCTTAACTCAAACTGGTGGTATCAGAAAGGCTTCCCAGAAAAAATTACATCTACACTAACAAAACAAATATATATATATATACATATATAGCCTGATATTAAATAGTATTCTAACCCAAGTGAATTCACTCGCCTTCTAACCACTCTCCCCAACAAACTCTCCCCCTTTTACTCACCATACATTCTAACCTACTCATCCTTAATCTATGGTTTTTGGATGAAATTGACAAATGGATATGTTAATGCGAAGAAATAATATCCTTTCAGGAGTAAAGGCTAAATGGACACAATCCCACAGGGGTGAATTAACACAACAGGGTTGAGGATGGGTAAGGCTGCACATTTACTCATATAAACTCTATCCATGCATTTTCTATAGAAGGTGAGGGCCAATTTATGCTCAATCCTTCAGGTCCAAAACTATTTCAGAATTCTCAGTGTTGTCACTTGTCTCAACCTGACCCAGCAATTATTTAAATCAATGTTTTGAAAAGATCTGAATCAATACTATATATATTAACCACAAGATTTTTTTTTTCCAAAACCAATAAAATCTCCAAATAACTCTATTAAGGAAACAATACTATTGGACCAATTTGTTATTATAGCCATTTTATTCCTTAAAAATTATATTTGAGGGGCACCTGGGTGGCTCAGTGGGTTAAAGCCTCTGCCTTCGGCTCAGGTCATGATCCCAGAGTCCTGGGATCAAGCCCCGAATCGGGCTCTCGGCTCAGCAGAGAGCCTACTTCCCCTTCCTCTCTTCTCTGCCTGCCTCTCTGCCTACTTGCGATCTCTGTCTGTCAAATGAATAAATAAAATCTTTAAAAAAAATTTTATTTGAGTCAAATGATTTTTATCTATTTTTCTCTTTTATTATACCTTAACATTTTAGTAGAAAATTCAAATTCAACTGACTATTAAAAGTTTTATGAAATCAAAACCTTTTTAATGCAAAACATTAACATTTCAGAATTCTCACAGTTAAGAGAATATAAATAAAACTGCCTAATATATTTGCGAAAAAAACCCAAAACAAACAAAAAACCCACAAAGGTTAAGGAGCAGAAATCACCCAAACCAAGTATTTATTAATTAAAAACAAAACAAAACAAAAAAAAACCTAGTCCAAGACATAAATTCCTCTTTTTATATGATAAAAATTCAGGCATAACTGCCTGGTTCATAAGGGGAATTTAAAATGTACATGGGAAGTGTTTTTTTTTTTTAAATTCATAGTAAAGTTCTTCTAACTAGAAAACTACACACGTAACAAACACATAATATTTCCTCAGAATTAAATTGAAACTGAATTATTTTTAAAAATTATTATGACAAACACCATTCCCTAATAAAAACTGACCTTCCTTTGTAATAGAGCTTGAAGTCCGGAATTGTGATGCCACCAACTTTGGCTTTCTTTTTCAATATTCCTTTGGCTATTCGAGGTCTTTTCTGGTTCCATATAAATTTTAGGATTATTTGTTCCATTTCTTTAAAAAAAATGGATGGTACTTTGATAGGAATTGCATTAAATGTGTAGATTGCTTTAGGTAGCATAGACATTTTCACAATATTTATTCTTCCAATCCAGGAGCATGGAACATTCTGAGGATATGTCTGAGCAAGACTGAGAAAGCTTAAAGCAGTAACAAGGACACCATCACTTCTGTGGGCTCCTACGACAGCCTCATGACCGGAAGGCCCATGCCCACTTCAGCCACATCCACTTCTGCCCTACTTGCACACTGAAGCCTGGCAGGGCCACAGTTCCCATCTCGATTCCCCAGCCACCCAAGCCCTATGCCTGCTTAAAATACGTAATGTGGAAGGGCACCTGGGTGGCTCAGTTATTTAAGCAACCGCCTTTGTCTCAAGTCATGATCTTGGGATCCTGGATCAAGCCCTGCATCAGGCTCCCTGCTCAGTGGGGAGTCTGCTTATCCCTCCCGCTCTGCCCCTCTTCCACTCGTGTTCGTGTGCACTCGCTCTCCCTCACTCTCAAATAAACAAATAAAATAAATCCTTAAAAAAAAAAAGTAAGATGGATTCAGTCTCCTTGTGCTTGAGATAAAGACTCAAAACCTTATCATGCCAGAAAAGCCAGTGGCAGCTTGGCTATGCCTCATCTATCCTTAGATGACACTCAGATCTGTTTCACCTGATACCACATTCCCAGGCATTCTCTCCACTAGAGCCACACTGGTCTCCTTCACGCCTGGAATACACTAAGCCTTCTGCCACCACTAGTTCCTATCTTGTCTCTCGCATAATACCGTCACTCCTCTCTTCACTTCCTTCAAGTGTGCTTTACTGTCACATCTCAGTCCAAATACCGCTTCCTCGGATAACACCGATTTCCTTTTATTAAGCCCCATATTATCTGTATAGCAAGCACTGTACAGTCTGCAATTGCAATACCTTTTTTTTTCCATTTACTTAGGTGATTTTATTAACAATTCCCCTCTTTCCCACAGCCTAAATAAAAAAGTTGTTAAATCCAAGTTTGTACTCAACACTGTATTTCCCAGTACTTGTGCACAGTGACTAGCACAAACTGAGCATCAATAAATCTGCTGAATGAATGAGTGAAGGGGGGATTTAAAGAAATCAATATGCATCTTTCATTGGAAAATTTATTGCCACATTTTCAGTTGCAATCCCACAACAATTTATTTTCACTGAATTAGAAATTTGTGAAAAGTACTCTTCAGGGATCAAATTTTTCATACTCTGACTTCGAGAATGAAGACTAAATTCGTCACACAAGACCCCATGAATTTACATCACAAAAATAATAGTGTATTCTAGAGTTAAGTCTTTAAAAACCAGACTGCTAAAAAGAGACAAAAGATTAAAAATGAGTTCATAAAGATAAAGAAATGGATAGGAGAATGGATTGAAAACAAAACTCAAACAATAAAGAAACTCCCTGAAGAGAATAAATGGCATATAGAAAAGAATATACTTTAATTTACTATTGGAATAAAAAAGATACTAGGGTATAAAACTGTTGGCCAAAAAAAAAAAAGATTAATATGCTCTTTATACATGAAAATGGGCCTTCAAATACTGGCAAATTAAACAACTGATCTTAAAAAATCAGGAAGTATATTAGAGCCAGCCTATTAAGGGTGTAATACTTTACTATAAAAATGTCACAATCAACAGCCCAGCAAATACTGTACAACATTCATTTTTCCTTGTTAGAGTTATGCCAACCTAGAGATTTGGAGGTTTAATTTTTCCCCATAATATTTACACTTCTAAAAATCTCGTCCTTTAAGAAAGGCCATCGCTTCTATGTAGTTATTTTATGTAGAGATCACTTCAAGACGTCAAGCGATCAATTCATCACATTCTGTGTATTCCATTAGGACACAATTTACTGTGGAGAGAGCCAAATATAAAATATCAAACGGTAACCACTTAAACCTGACTACCCTATTAAAGACTGTGTTGCTGCCATGTAGATATTCCAGTGTGTCCTTTCCTCACCTAGTTTTTATTTTCTTGACTTCCTTGTTCATTATTGCTTTGTGGCTAGCATTTCCTTTTGACATGTATTGATCATGCTAATAGCTATAAATCTGCTTTCCATGTCTGGAATTGATGGGCTGTATTTTATAAAAATCCATACAAATTGACAAACAAGTTTATTTAATGATGTTTATCCAAAAGAATAACATTTTTTAGACATTTTCACCACATTTGAAATAGTCAAGATAAAATACATGTTAGCTTTTTTTAAAAAGGCATAACTTATATAATTATTTTAACACCTTATAACACATATGTAGTTTTTCAAGACCAGTAAACTATTTGCACCAAGTCTATCACCACAACCTCTTAAGCCAACCTAATCTTGTGCTCACTACCTGTCAGAAGGACAAAACAGCCCTATGTGAATGTAGTCCTCAAGTTCAAAATGGAGAATTATTCCTAAATATAAAATACTAAATATTACAAAGATTTATTACATTAGTCATGAGAACAAATAAGAGTACTAAACAGAAGTAACACACCTCTTTATTCAACTCCTAGAGTAGTACTTGGTGTTTCATAAACATTTTTCTGACTCAGTGCACAAATGAATGGCATAAATCTTTGTGATGAGAAACTAGTCCTCCAATCCAGAAGAAGGGTGAGAAAACTGAACCTGTTTTTAAATGTGGACAACCCATAAACCTACAGAATCCAGCCAACTCTACATGTACAACTATTTAATCCTGCAAGAGACTTCTTTGAAGTGGTCCTGTTTTATAAATTCTCATGATCTCAGTTGGAACTAAAGGGTGATTCAAGGCAAGAAGCAAACTAAAATAAGAATTTTCTTCTTCAGGGGCGCCTGGGTGGCTCAGTGGGTTAAGCCTCTGCCTTCGGCTCAGGTCATGGTCTCAGAGTCCTGGGATCAAGCCCCGCATTGGGAATCTCTGCTCAGCAGGGAGCCTGCTTCCCCCCCACACACACACCCCCCCCCCGCCTACTTGTGATCTCTCTCTCTCTCTCTCTGTCAAATAAATAAATCTTTAAAAAAAAAAAAAAGAATTTTCTTCTTCAACAACCTTGAAAAGACAATCTTCTGTTTAAACAAGTCCATCAATGCTTCTTATATGAAGGAGGAAAAGACAAGTGCCAGAGGTCTATAACATAGATACTAAAGTACTTGTTTAAATACCATAACGCAAAATGGAAACCCACCAGGTGTTAGAGACAAGGCAGGGAAGAAGAGGAGTGGAGGAGGGTGGCGGGGGGGGACCCTCTGAAATGAAAGCCAATGACAAGGTACAAGCTAGACTAAATGAGTCCTCAAGGGATGCCTGGGTGGTACAGTCCATTAAGCAACCGACTCTTGGTTTCAGCTCAGGTGTGATCTCAGAGTCATAATCTCAGGGTACTGAGACTGAACCCACATGGGGTTCCACATTCAGCACAGAGTCTACTTAAGACTGCCTCTCCCTCTTCCTTTGCCCCTCCCCACTGCACGTGTATACTCAATCTCTCTTAAACACGATTTTGTAATATTAATACATTATTTGCCTTTTTGCACTGTGTTGTGGATTCACACTGATAGTGCAGAAGCAATAGTGGGTAAAACTGCTGGCACCTCATTAAAATTGTTTCTACTCGCTGAAAGAACCTAAAGGACCCCCTCTCACCCCTGGGGGCTATAGACTAATTCTTTGAAAACGGATGGCCTGAGGTTTGTTGAGCAAGCATTTGGTCCCCAGATGGAGCCCCATCCCAGCCACCCTTTCTGTCATGGCTCCAGTATTAAAAGTCCTTCTTAAAATGAAGCTTTCTAAAATGAGCATATAACCCCAGACACCTCAGATGAAGACAGAGCAGTAAAACCGGTAAACTACACAATATTTCCATAAAGACAGCCTAGCTATCATCTTAATTTTTTTAGTCACATACCAAATACCCAGCTCTTTCTCATTCACAGTTGTGTTAAGCTCCATCTCCTCCATCTATACCTGACAATCTGTTTTTTAAAAACCTCAATAAAGGACTTCACATTCATCCCCATTACATTTTACCCTGTTGATAAAATACACATACCAAAAAGGTATCTTTTAGAAACTTGGTTCTACCATATAAATATTGACTGTCTCTCTCAGCTTTCTTTAAAAGAAAAAAAAAAATCAGCTTTATGCAGTCTTTATAATCATGACTTCTTTTTCACCACCGAAGACTTTTGTTGTTAGTTCTAAATCAACAAGTGTTAAAATAAGACCAAACCACAGGCAGAGCCCCGTTACATAAAACCATGGACCTTCTTTTTGGGCCACATAAAAAAATCAATCAAGACCCACTAGGATATAGAAATCCTACCTAACACATACCCCTAAATTTCGCAAAAGTTAAAATTCTACGTAACTGCTCATTTCGAGTCGATGACTCTAAAAAATGACCCAAGTGTTCCTTTTTAAAAGAATCACGTTTCCAGATGTGAAAAATTCTATCAGATGACAGTCACATGTGATTCCCTCCCCTCACTCTCACTGAGAGAGGCCACAGCAAAATGCTATTGCATTATTCCAGGCCACTCGTGATGCCGCTGCCAGAGATCCTTTTCACCATACATCCTAGACTATTAAATACAGCTGAAACAACATCTTGCAATTTTCACTCTCTAGAAAGGAGAAGCATCCTGTCTTCTGTAAGTGGCCACAGAAAATGAAAGTACATTTCATAAAATCTTTTTACTCTTTTTACTCCTCTCTAGTTACTTTATCTGGAATGCTAAGCATCTACCCAAGGCAACAAAGCATACTAAAAAGATATGGAGTCAAAAATCCTAGAGCCCTGGCTTCAACACCTTAAAACTGAGTGACCCTGAGCCTTCACTCTGCATTTGTGTGACCATGAATCCACCCATTTATCAGCACCTCGGTAAACTCAGAAAACTGCACGTGTTATAGCATCACTGTACAGAATAGTAACTAAGATAACATATATAAACATGCCTCATAAACTGTCTGGCACAGAGTAAAGCTCTCAATACACATTAGTTTCCATCTTTCCAGTCACAGTGGCTTTCAAGGAGTAAGCATTCCCATATTATAGCATTATGCTTCCTTCCAACCCATTTAGGCAAAAACCAATTATTATTCTGAGTTCCCACCGCAGACAAAAGCTATCACTATCAGTCCAGAAGCTAATACTTTCAGAGAGAATATTACAGATGGTGATATAATTGAGATCAGTAAATGTCTTTTTTTTTTTTTAAGATTTTTTTATTTATTTATTTGACAGAGAGAGATCACAAGTAGATGGAGAGGCAGGCAGAGAGAGAGAGAGAGGGAAGCAGGCTTCTTGCTGAGCAGAGAGCCCGATGTGGGACTCGATCCCAGGACCCTGAGATCATGACCTGAGCCGAAGGCAGCGGCTTAACCCACTGAGCCACCCAGGCGCCCCCTAAATTTGTCTTTTCATCTTTAGATGTAGGTACAAGGCACACTAGAAGCACTCAAAAAAAGTTGGCCAAACTAGTGATCCTCAGCCTAAAAAAACTACTACCCATGAGAAAAAAAGAAGTACCAAATGAAGGGTGAATTATTTTCAATCAAAAACTTCCATTCTCATGTTTTCTAAAATGATTGTAAGGCCTAGTGGTGCAGTCAGTTGAACATCTGACTCTTGGTTTCAGCTCAAGTTGTGATCTCAGGGTCATCAGATCAAGTCCCCACATTGGGCTCCACACTGAGTTCAGAGTCTGCTTGAGATTCTCCCTCCTTCTGCACCCCCTCAAATAAACAAATAAATCTTTTTTAAAAAATGACAGTAAGGTCTTAAAATTAAAACTTTAATGGCTAAATACAACATGGCCAGATATAGCACTAAATATAGGTACACTGCAAATATAATTACCACATATAGCAATAAAATCACTACTAACTGAGCAACCAACAAAACCAAGAAACTACATCACGATGATGCAGAGACAAAGGTAAAGGAAAATGACAGTTCTGACATAGTAGGATGCAGGATATTAAAATGGGTATTTTAAAATATGGCATAATAAATTCATGTCCTATAATGAAAAATAATCCATTTCTGTTTCACAACTTGTTACCTTACCATGCTTGCAAGGAAAGAAGGAAATTAAAACTAGGATATTTAACATACTATACTTCCTTTCCTAAATTGCCTTAGAGAGTATGCTTTTGTTAAGTATCAAAATAGACAAATGTGAAATTGGTAAATACTTCTAAATACTGGCCTAACGACTGACAAATGAAATATCACTCACACAATTCTGTTTTCATTTCCATCTTAACAAATAAATAAAATTAAACACTTCAATACCACTTAACTTGCCTTAATTACAGGCATCAAAAGGAAAAGCAGTCAATTGAGTGGACATTCTCTCACTACATTATATGTGAGAAAGGAAGAATGGCCAGGCGAGGAGAGCCTAGTGCAACCATTTACATGAAATCTGGGAATACTGCAAATACATTTGCAAGCAAAGGTAAAAGAAGTACTACACAGTATAAATAGAAAATACAATAAATAACCTAAGAAAATAAAGGTTTCCCAGTGGCAAAGCAGAAAAACTTGCAGCTACAGTAGACAAATTAGAAAAAGCCACCATATAATTTAGGATGTAAGGCTTCTCTGTGATGAGTTAAGGTGAACAAATGAAAGAAATTTTCTACAATTGACCAAAAGTAAACAATAACTCTAAGACAAACTCTGGAAGGAGGAATCAGTAGGGAAACACTGAATTCATTTAAATAATTAAAGCTGCTCCTCTTCTAGATGTGAAGCTAGAGTTAGAGCTAATGAGGTCCTACATTTTCTATAAAAGAGAAAAGGTTTGACTCAAAGCAACCTAAGGGCCAAACTGTATTTGACTCTGCAGTTTTGCTGCTAACAGACAGATACCATACAGACTGAACTAGTTTCTCCAATCCAGGTCTCATTTATTATGTTTATCTCTATAGGAGGATGTCTCTGTGGAACAGTTGTTACTAGTTGCCAATACCTATCTGAAAATATAACAAATTTAACTTCTAGAGTTTTCAAAGTGAATATGGAAGTCTATCACATGAGATAAAAAGTGAAAACCTGTATATATGAAAATACAGAAATATCTTCACATAGGAAGATACTACTGCCTCTGCCAGAAAATAAAAAAGAATACTAAGATTCTAAAGGCAGGGGGCAGGGCACCTGGGTGGCTCAGTGGGTTAAGCCTCTGCCTTCAGCTCAGGTCATGATCTCAGGGTCCTGGGATCGAGCCCTGCACGGGGCTGTCTGCTCAGTGGGGAGCTTGCTTCCTCCTCTCCCTCTCTCTCTCTCTCTCTCTGCCTGCCTCTCTGCCTACTTGTGATCTCTGTCTCTCAAATAAATAAATAAAATCTTTAAAAAAAAAATAAAAATAAAAAAATAAAGGCAGGGGGCGTCTGGGTGGCTCAGTCAGTTAAGCAGCTGCCTTGGGCTCAGGTTACAGCTTCTCCCACTCCCTCTGCCCCTTCCCTCAGCCCCCACCCCTACCTCACCCCCACCACTGTGCACTGTACACATCTCTCTCACTGGCTCTCAAATAAATAAATTAAAAAAAAAAAAAGACTTCTAAAGACAGGAAGGGGTGTGGAGAGGAGGGGATCAATTATCTCAGTAGTTTTAAGCTGTAATATCTATAAGGATTGAAAACAGAGGGAAATTTCTTGAATTTATTTAATCAAAGGCCTAGAGTGCAAGAAAAACCCTTCTAAGACACACTGCCTCATCATTCCTCAAACCCTTAAGTTTTGGAGTAGGTCAGTTACATGAGCTCCTATTACACTTTTCTTAATAAAGTAAATTTTTATGTAAATATCAGAAAACACACAGAAAAGTGCAAGTATGATAAGGGTATGACTCAACTAATTTTCACAAAGTGAACACATCTGTGTAACAAGTACCTCATCCTCCCCCCCCAAAACCACCACCACCACCCAAAACTCAGAATATAATTAACTTTCCAGAACCCTCACCTCCCATCCCCACCATGGCCTCTCCCAAGCATTACCTCCCAACAAGCATATCTGCCATCCTGATTTCTGTTACTACAGATCAGCTCTGCCTAGGTCTATACTTACGTGAAAAATCTAAAAACTGCTTGGAAAGAAAGCAGTTCTCAAGATCATCACAGCGATCAAAATCTTTCAAACCTTAAACATCCAGTCTCAGTCAGTATGAGATAAAAATCAATTCTCAGGTGAAAGACAAATTCTTACATAATTTACACCCATTTTTATAGTCACTCATCTGTTTTCCTAATGTAATTCCTGTTCCCTCTGTGCATAAATACTTTAAAACACTTTGCCTGAAATCTCCATATCTCACATGAAAATTTCTCAAGTAATGATAATTAGCGTTATTTTTAAATTGCCTTCTATACTGATATTATTAACTTGGTACCCCAACCTCACTATTCTTACTATATTTAATAGGTCCTTTTCATTACTGACCATCTCCCTGCATGACTAATATTGTTACCAAAAACACACAAGAAGGGGCGCCTGGGTGGCTCAGTGGGTTAAAGCCTCTGCCTTCAGCTGGGGTCGTGATTCCAGAGTCCTGGGATCGAGCCCCACGTCAGGCTCTCTGCTTGGCGGGGAGCCTCCTTCCTCCTCTCTCTCTGCCTGCCTCTCTGCCTACTTGTGATCCCTGTCTGTCAAATAAAATAAATTTAAAAATCTTAAAAATAAATAAAAACACAAGAAGAAAAAATGTGTCATATGAAAAAATATAGTAAAAGTTCATTATCATATTTAGAAGAAAGTCAGTGTCAGAAAAGCATTTACTAACACCAACTTAAGTTTTATAAAAGTAATTCCTTTGTTGGAATTCCCAAGACAGAATTCTTAATAGGGGTCAGAGAATTTTCATAGTCAGTTCCACATATTTGTGTTATGTTTATGATGGTTAACTGCGATAGTACTCTTTGGTTCTCAACCAAAACTTATGATAACAGATTATTTTGTATTAAAATATTTGCAGAAACCTAAATTTATACAATCTGACAAATGATTTCAATTTCTGCACAGTTAGGAAGAACTAGAGTCCTAAAGACTTATTTGCAGAGCAAATTGTTCTTTGAGGTTGAGCTACAAAGCAATATACTAGATAATTCTGAAAATCAGAGTAAAATTTAGAGCTAAGTTCAATTACATAACTATAAAAGCAGTCATTTCAAAGGAAAAACATCAATTTCCCATTTCATGTTTTAGAAGTACCCAATATACAAATAGAAGAACATGAATATATCTTTATTAATAGCGAAATAAACACTTTAACTTAAAAACAAAATAAACACATTTACACCACCCTTCCAAACCACTTAAACTGTCTTTACCTCATAGTTAAGAACATGGCCTTCCTTATTTTCTTCCTACTAACCTCTGGACAAAGAACAGTGTATTATCAACCTTTAACTACCCGGTACACACGAGGAATTCCAAACTTTTTATGCAGAATCGAACCCAATATTCACTTCTAAAATATTTTATTTGGAAGGCAGTTTGAAATGAAAAATGAATCTAACTCATTTTTTTGTTAAGTGGTCGCTGAATATAAAGAACTTACCAAGACTTTAGAGTTCTGCTCCCTGTTGGCAAATCAATCTGTATCAGAATGAACTTTGTGAATTAATGTTCGGCACCAATCATTTTGAAAAGTGTAATTCTTTTTTCCTCCACAGAAGCTACATTTTGAAAATACAAACACATATTGTTTGTATAAAATAACAGTAAAGGGGACATACTAATAATGCAGAACACAACTGGAAAGGTAATGAGCAAACTATGGCTATGCTTAAGTCCAGTCAACTTTTAGAAGTTTTTCCAACAAAAGACTTAAAAATCTCAAATTTACCTATATGTACATGTCTACACAATTTTTGAAAAAGAGTATTTTGATGTCAAGAAGTACTAGAGATTATCTCCTTTTTTCCCAACTCATACTACAATACAGAATTTTACTATAAAACTGATTCTGCCTATACTTAAAATCAGAGGACTTGAGGACAAAGACAAAAAATAACGTTATGTATAGGGATTTAAGGATAAATGGGAAGGTTTCTCAAGGTCAAAGAGCAGTGGCAGGTAAGAGGGACATTCATACATCTATTTTTTTTTTTAAAGATTTTATTTATTTATTTGACAGAGAGATCACAAGCAGGCAGAGAGGCAGGCAGAGAGAGAGGAGGAAGCAGGCTCCCTGCTGAGCAGAGAGCCGGATGCGGGGCTCGATCCCAGGACTCTGAGATCATGACCTGAGCCGAAGGCAGCGGCTTAACCCACTGAGCCACCCAGGCGCCCCTCATACATCTATTTTAAAATGCAATAGGAAATTAGAGTGGAAGAAAAGGAAGGCAACAGCAAAGAGCCTGGAAGAAAATCTTGGAAGTAAAACCATAGATTCTAATGGTCATTCTCCAAGAGGTAGTCCTTCATTAGAGAATCAGCAGCTGTTTACCCAGCTAAACCTGAGTCTATGGTCATATCTATTAGAAATTCAAGCAACTGCCTGAGATCCCAATGACATATCAGAAAGTGCAAGATGCTTGACACATCTCTTAACTGTCAATGTCCTTTATTTGAGCAGCTCTACAATCCAAGAAACTTACTTTGTGGCTTTTTCCCATTCCATTTTGTTGTAGTTAGCTAGTAACAGGAGTAATCCAAAGGATTTCACCCCAGTCTCCGTGGCTTGGCCATACCGTCCATTCTGATGCCATTTACAACAGAAGACTACTACTGTTATTGGCTATCTGTGCAATGGAGCTCAAGTAAGAGGAGAACACACAAAGCCAAGAAAGTGAGGCTTAACGGATGGCAAGAATGAAAATATCTTCTGGAGAAAACAACTGGTTAGTTGTGTCTGAAGTCAAGTCAAAAAGAATGAACTTGGGGCACCTTGGTGGCTCAGTGGGTTGGATTTCTGCCTTTGGCTCAGGTCATGATCCCACGGTCCTGGGATCAAGACCGGAAACAGGCTCCCTGCTTAGCGGAAAGCCTGCTTCTCCCTCTCCCTCTGCCCCTCCCCCGGCTTGTGCTCTCTTGTTCTCTGTCAAATGAATAAATCTTTAAAAAAAAAAAAAAAAAGAACTTACTTTTTTTAGTAAGACCACGGACTATAAAGAGAAAGATTTTATTTGCTGAATAAGTCTATAAAGATTAAAACTGACCATGTCACACTGACGTGCTCCTGGGCCAGGAACTGTCTCTTGACCAACCAACATAAATTTCTAAAATGCCAGTGCTTTCAGTGTCAACTACGACAGAGCAAAGGCAAAGCTAAAGAAATATGCACCTGCCCGCTGCTTCCTCTCTCTCTCATGACCTCTTTCAACTTCACTAAGTAACCAAAAATATCCTCCACAGACTCCCAATTCCACATCTACCCAAATACCAGAAACTTTATCTCTATTCTATTACCATAAATCATTGGCATTCAACCTGGAGCAATTTCCACCTCTAAGGGGCAGCTGGCAAATTCCGGAGACACTTTTATGGAGACTGAGGGGAGAGATACTGAGTGTACTACTAGCATCTAGTGGATCAAGGCCAGAGATGCTGCTGAACTTCCTACAGGGCACAGGAAAGTACCCCCAAACAAAAGATTACCAGCCTAAAATGTCAACAGTGCTAAGATGGAGAAACGCTGGCACAGATGAATTACCCATGCTCCCATCTAAAGCAAGTCCCAGAGGACAAACTAGAGCCTACCTCCTACCAACTAATACAGGATACAGGTCTACCAACTCTCACAGCTGGCTGTTACATCAATTTGTGTGCAATAAAAGGTAGACTCTTAATTAAGTGTATCCAAGAGAATTTGATCTAAAGTAATACCTATTTTAAGATATCTAAACTAAACAAATCTAAAGGGCTAATCAAGGCTATAACAGTTCCACCTTACTGTATAATCCTATTATTTATATGTGGAAGTAATTTCTAAAGAACCTGAAGTTTCTTTCTTTTTTTAATTTTAATAAAAACTAAGTATTCTCTACACCCAACATGGGGCTTGAGCTTACAAACCCCCATGTCTACCGACTGAGCCAGCCAGAAGCCCCTAGTTCTTTCTTAAATAGAAACATTCACCCTTGAAATTTTATCTGAATACATCATTGATAAACATTCTTCCTTTTTAAAAAAAAAAAAAAAGTTACAATTTAACTTTAAAACAATTTCTCATTCAAGCATTTGGTCTTCTGTTTAATAATATGAGTTATAACAGTTAAACCAAAATTTCCTTTGTACATCATCCAACTGGAAACTGACCCTGGCAACTTAGACAATAAGGATACAGAAACATTTGTCATCGGAAATTACACTGTAAAACAACTGCTTCTTTAAATCAAAGTTTTAAGTTAACTAAGGTTTGTGAGATAGAAAGAAATGGGGAAAAGATTACATTTCTACAGATTATGGTTTTTGGGGGGGTTTTTTATGGGAACACCAAAAAAAAAAAAAAAACAACCCCAACTCAAAACAGACTTGGGTTGGGGGCGGGGGTGTGTGCATGTTTAAACATACTTCTATTACTAATGCTAGGACCTAAAATTGTACTTCGAATTGCTATAGCCCTATGAACTTCTGGAAAGTAAGAAACTCACGGAGTCTATAATCCACAAGTCTCACCACCTCTCACTATCTCTCATTCCCATGCCTTCTTTCAGTTTAATCCCCATGGCCAAGTACTGCAGTCACTCCTTTGCACAAACTTTCATCTCCCTTGCACCTCATTTCCTTACACTCCGACAAAACCCTTGTTAATTTTCAGCTCCCACCTGATAATCCAGGCCTGAACCTATGCAGTTACATGCACTATACATACACAGATACACACAGACACACACAGACACACACACACATGTGTGTATACATATATGTGTGAGCATATATGTATACATACATATATGTGCGCTCACATATATGTATATGTGTGTATACACACATATTTTGTAGTGTGTATATATGTATACACACACACACATATATACACACACTACAAAACACCCAACCCCACACAAACTGGTCTTTGTTTAAACTCAAAACCACAACTTAAGTGGGCTCTTGGCACTGTGTAGATAATTAAATCACATTGCCCTGGGCCCTCACTTTCCTACTCTCCTAGAAGAACTAACCCTTTTCTTCTATACCTTCCAGAAACCTCTGACATCTCTTCCTCTATCTTAGCTTTTAAGCGATGAGCTTGCTTCCTTTTTCAATGACAGTCAGAAAGAGAAATTCCACATTCCACATCTACTACCTCTCTGCTTTCTCTTCCATTACTCTACATGACATGTCCTTGCTCTTATCTAAAGCCAAACCCTCACTTCTATACTTTTTCCTATCTCCTATAGCTTACTGAAGAACACTCCTCCAGCAAATTCTACTCATCCTCTCTGACACTATCCATTTCAAATTCTCTACTGTATCATGCTCAACATATAAAACAAGTTTTTTAAAAAGCAGAAGGGGAAAGTAGAGAAACAGGTACCTTCTCATAAACTTAGAGACCCACGAAACCAGTATGTAATATAGAATCAATGGACTCCAACTAATGTCACGTTTACTCATCCCACCCAGCAATCTGGGTCATTATTGAAGGATCGCTTTTTTTATGAAGTTTCCCACATACCCCCATCCTACCCCAAAGTTTCTGCATTTTCAGAGCACTCTGATAACCCTAAAATACTGCACTTCAAGTTCTACAGAGATATGCATGTTTATCTCCCCTCTTGAGATTTTAACCTCCCTGAGGTTAAAGATTATGTTTTAGTAAATATACTGCATGGCACACAGCACGCAGGCGGTGAATGGTCTTCAAAGGAAGAAATGAATGAATTACTGCATGCATTTCCTGTACTTTACTTATTTGAAAAATTATGCCCAAATGTTTGTTGGAAAAAACGTGTATTTAAATATATTACAACCACCTTTTAAAAAAAGATCAGAGGATTTGAGGAGCACCTGGGTGGCTCAGATGGTTAAGCATCCCCCTTTGGCTCAGGTCATAATCTCCAGGTCCTGGAATCAAGGCCCATGTCGGGCTCCCAGCTCAGCAGGGAGTCTGCTTCTCCCTCTCCCTGAGCCTCTCCCCCTGCTTGTGCTCTCTCTCTCTCTCAAATGAATTAAAAAAAAAAAATCTTTAAATAAAAAGATCAGAGGATTTGAGAGTAACAGGAGACTACAACTGACAATAGTGTATAATATCTATTTCATTGGGTGTAAATATTGGGAAATAAATTCACAGTGGTTAAAAAGTTCTGCAGATTACAACTATGTCAAAAATTCTGAGATTCAAACAAACCGTGCAATGGGCAAATAAATATTATAACAGAGTTTTTAAATGAAACCACCCATAAGCAGGGATGCCTAGGTATCTCAATCCATTAATTCAGCTCAGGTCATGATCCCAGGGTCCTGGGATCAAGTCCCATGTTGGGTTCCCTGCTTAGTGGGGAATCTACCTCCCAGTCTCCCTCTACCCCTCCCGCTCTCATGCTTGCTAGCTCTAATAAAATCTTTAAGGAAAAAAAAAAGCAGGAATAAGCAACTTCTTCAGTTCAATGTTACTTAATTGTAAGACTGGTGGACTACATTTTAAATGTAGGATGGCTACAACCAACTGTGTGGCTCAGTTGGTTAAGTGTCCAACTCTTGATTTCAGCTCAGGTCATGATCTCAGGGTCATAAGATCAAGCTCCACATCAGGCTCCACACTAGGTGTGCAGGTTGCTTAAGATTCTCTCTCTTCTCCCTCTGCCCCTCCCCTCCCCACTTGGGATTGGGGGGGGGCGGGGGGTGCACGCACGTGCACACACACACGTGCACACACACTCTAAAAAAAATACTAAAATACAAATTTCTAAATCAACCTGTAAAACCAAGTTAATGTATGAAACAGTGTTACAAGGCATACCAAATAAATGACTAAGTATAATCAAGAACATCTGATTTAAAATACCAAATTCCTAATTTCTGAACACCACAATATAAATTCCAAAACTGTCAATTCCTAGTGTTTATAAATAAACATGTACTTTGGGACTGAAACCCTTAAGTCAATTTTGTAATACAAGCAAACACCCATTAATGTGAAATGTCATTTTTCAACTATAAGACAAATATTCCAGTGCACTCAAATTTCTCAAAGTTTACTTTATTTCCGTTTAAAAATTCATAGGATACAAGGAAATTAAACAGCACTACTTTTTTAGTGTAAGGAAAAGGCAAGGGAAAAATATCAACATCAGATTCTTTTCCTAAGTGAGTTATAAATTCTCCTTGTGTAGAAAAAAGAATGCATGTGTGTGTGTGTGTGTGTGTTGTGTACATGGGCACATGTCTGTGTAAACAAGATGAATCTAAAATAAATAAATAGATAGATAGATAAAAGCTTCCTTGACAAGTATTTGAGAGAACGGCCTTTGAGATAACTGGGTTAGGACAAAATTCCAAGATCTGTAACATTACACTGAGTAGAAGCCAGCAAAACTCCAAATATGGTTTAGAAGCCACCATGCCAACTCCCCTTAAGCCTCATTTAAGAAGGATTACCGCCTACAATCTAACCTCACTGTGCCACTGCTTCAGTCCTGTGTCCAAAGAACCGATTAAACAAACATGGGGTTTCAGCAAATGTACTCTTCATTAGCTACAGAGAGCACACTGAAGAAGGCCATTCAATGTTCAGAAAGTAAGATGCCCTCTGGTAAGGTTGCCACAATCTTTAGTTAAACCTTAAACTTCTAGGATAATTACAATCAATCTGCAGTAAATGTGATGGATGAGATTAGATTTCAGTATTAAATAATGAAAATTAACAGAAGCAAATTAGCAGCTATAAAACATGGATGGTATGGAAAATAGAGTTTTATAAGTGCACTAAATGGAAACTATATACGTTCAGGAAATGTGAAGTTTGTGTAACAAAGAAGAGAGGGATGTTTTCAGCTAAGTGGCAACTAGCCAATGTCTCACTCTGAATCAAATCTGTCACTGAAATGAGGTTTTCCAGGAAGCAATAAAAATAATAAAACTTTAGCCTTCAAAGAAGTGCAGCTTAAGAAAAAAATTCTGTGGCAAACATTCAAGATGTCAGTAAAAGTAACAGTAAATCATTTATCCAACTTGAAATCTGAACAATTTCTGGAGATGTCAATTGTAAGACCTCTATCTAAGCTACAGGTTTGAACTACTATTTTTTTTTTAAGATTTTATTTTATTTAACAGAGAGAGAGAGATCACAAATAGGCAGAGGGGCAGGCAGAGAGAAAGAGGGGGAAACAGGCTCCCTGCTGAGCAGAGAGCCCAATGCAGGGCTCGACCCTGAGATCATGACCTGAGCCGAAGGCAGAGGATCAACCAGCTGAGCCACCTAGGCGCCCTTCACCTACTTTTCTAATGTCAGATATTCACACACACACGCACACACACACACACACACAATATCAATAAAAGCCATTATTTTGATTTAAATCACATATCTAAAAACCATCAACTATTTATCACTTGAATTGGCATTCTCAGTTTTACAAGAGAACTAAAAGTCATTCCTATTAAAGTTTCAATACTGTGTAAGGCTTTTTGACAATCACTACCAAATATTTATGACCCAGACCAGTTAGAAGTAGTATTGTGCATGGTGGTAGGATTTCTCACAAGGATACAGTGTTGAGTTTCAAAAGAAATCAATTAGGATTATCATCACAGAACTGACTCCAATATTAATGAATCATAAAAGGCCTAAGAAAAGCCAACAAGCACATCCAGAAGACTTGTTTCATATCAACAAGTGGCAACTCACAAAAACTTTATTAAAAAATGTACACCAAGAAATTTTAACAGATAAAGATCTTTATTCCCGAAGTATCTCATTTGGCAAAAATTTGTAACTGGTGAAAACTGGGATTCAATTTAATCAATCTATGAAAAACTACTAAATGCTTACTTCCCTACAAAGTAGTCAGTAGAAAGCAATATTACTGGATAACCAAAAAGAACCAATAAAGGCAACAACTTCCTTATTTTTAAAAATACAAGAAACCTATATAACCAATTAGAATATGAATATAACAGGACGTATTTGATCGCTGTAACACAAGTTCTTCCTCAATCTTACAACACGAATCTTACAAGACTGTTTCAAAGATCTCTGCAAGCCTAAAATTGTTCTTAGGTAATACCTTATGAAAAATCAACAGGATTGCTGATTATGACATTTAATAACATGCAGACTCCAAAATTCCTTAGCATACCACTCAAGGCCCTTGGTCATCTGGCCCCACCCATCCTCTCTGATCTATTACCTATTCCCTGGTCCTGCCCACTTATTACAAAAACACCAATTTTGCTGGTCACACGCTTGCCTTTCTCCATTCCTTTATTCACTGTATTCCCTTCTCCCGAAATAAAATCTCATTTCAGCATCTCATCATACTCTTCTTTCAAAGGTTATCATTTTCAAATACTACCTCCTCCACAAAGTATTCCAATTTCTCCCAAGCAGTAATAATCTCTCTTCTGAATTATAATAGCATAGCTATAACTATTTCACAAAACCTCATTTTGTATATAATGTTATTCTTAGTTACATATCTTAATATGTCATTTCTTCCCTACTTGACTGAGTGTCCTATGACCAGATCACACCTACTAAACCAAAAAAGCAGTAACCCACAAAATCCCAAACCAGAAGAGATTAGGTACCAGGTTTAAAGAGTCTTCCTACTCACACCATGGGGGAAAAGGAAGCTTCAATTCTATATCTGCATTTTCATTCCTGTTTAGTGGCTTTTATTGCAAAGTAAATTATTTTTTTCAGGAATAACTTCTATGGACCCAGTAAAAGTCTTAAAATATCTTACTCAACTGTCACAGAACTCTGGAGTTAGACATGTGATACCAAGCTCATTATAAAGCTAAGGAAATCAAATTTCAAATGACTAAATAACCGACTACAAGATCATTCATTATAGTAAGAACTCAGAAAAGCTGGTGCTAGAGTCCAAGCTTTGTGATACTGGCTTACTGCTTCTCTCTCACTATTCTACCCTGCCTCTGGATTATCAGTAGCAAAACTAAAACACAAAACTAACAGTAAGAGCAGGCAGCTGAAAGAGCAAAGACAGAGTGATAACCTTCACTGAAGATTCTAGTTTTAAGAGTCCACATTCAGTGCATCTATGATAGACCTCTGTTCTTTTCAACAGCAGCCTAGAAAATGTGTTCCCATGTCCACACTTGGCAATTCAAAATTCTTACTCTAATTGAACCCATCTTTTCTACTGCTCTCCCAAACAAACTTCCAACTTCCAACTGTTACTGTGATTCCATATACAGCACGTTTATTAATATCCTATGTTGTGTGTTCAGACTGCTATCACCTTCCTACCCACACTCGTCCTAATTTTTGTTTTCTCCAAGCAAACTGACTTAATGACTCCAGCCCACATATTTTAGCCTCCTATTCCCTATGAAATCACATTTCATGTTTTATTATATGTGCTCTTATTTCCCTGCGGAAGTCAATATAAAGTATTGGTTAAAATCACAGACCCTGGAGCCAGATGCCCTTCTCTACCACTTATGTGTCCTTTGGGAGATTATTAACTTCTCCAGGCCTCGATTTTCCCATCAATAAAGAGGAAACCATAGTACAGTCTGTACCTCACAGTAATAGTATGATAAAATGATTTAATACAGAAAAAGTGCTTTGACCAATGCACAACACATAAATAATGCTCCATTGTCAGCTATCACTGTCATGTCTTTCAGTATCATGGTTTTATCTCCTCAGAACTATTAACTCTCCCACAATGCTAGACAGACACATCACTGTTTTATTTCTAAGTTATATTTTAATGATATGCTCTTAAATCTTCCCAAAAAAAGAGTTCAACCTATTAGGTATTCACTAACTTATTAAAAAAAAAATAGTATATGCTAAAATTTTATTCCTAAAATACAGAAAAAAAACTAACAATGCTAATCATAGGGGACGTACAGAGGTGAATATCTCCTCCATTAAATCTAGAATCTGTACTGACCCACTGTTCCATTTAATCAAACACCATGTAAACTATTAAGAGTGCCTTCTGACTTTAACAGCCAATTTCCCAGAGAAAGAGCAAGTGCCTGCTAAAAGATCTTAATAATCCACAGGGCCTGGAGACTACTGCCTTTTTTCTTTTTCTTTTTTAAGTTAAAAAAGGCTTTCCTCTTAAGAGAAATCAATGAAAAGCCTCTTGAACACAGCAAGAAGATCAGGTTGATTTTAGCTACAATGTAAATCCCTGCAGAATTTTAGAATGCCAACAATAGTGTCACTTTTCTCATTCAATGGATTTTTTCCTGTTTTTTTCAGGACTATAGTAATCTGTGTAACATTACTAACTCTTCACCAGTATTACATTTTATGTAATATAATCAACAAATTATAAGATCATTATCATATTATAGCTGTTATTGGTAGTCTTGAAAAGAAATTCTAAACATGAAGAATGTAATTATATTATGACCAAGAAGATCAATTTTGCATTTGTAAAACCATGTTTTTTGAGTAGCTTGAGTTTTTAAGCAAAAAAGTAAAGGGAAAAAAGCCTATGACCAGATTAAAGGTTATGTTGTTCAAAGATCCTCAATTTTCAACAACTCTAAAAGGATGGGAACAGTCATGGAAATAGTTATTGATCGGAGTTCACATTTTATACAGCCAGCAAACGATATGGATGCCAAGAAGCTAAGTAAAATAAAACATAATTATTTTTCCTTACCTAGTGAAAGGAAAAATAAGTGACTTATATTTTTAATTAAGCATTAATAATTAATATATAATTATATAATATAATATATATTATATGTAATATATAATATAATTAAGCATTTTATTTCGAGATAATTGTGTATTCACATGCAGCTGTAAGAAGCAATACTAAAATTTCTCCCAAACCCTTTATCCAGGGCCCCCCAGTGCTAACTGCTCGCAAAACTACAGCACAGTTTCACAACCAGATATTGATATTGATACACAATAATGTCTTGTATCGCACAGGATAGAGAACATCTCCATCATTACAAAGATCCCTCATGTTCCCCTTTGAAGAGCCATATTAACTTTCCTCACCGCCTCCCCGAGTAAATTCCTGGCAACTACTAATCTGTTCTCAATGCCTATAATTAAGTCATTTCAAGAATGTTGTATAAAAGGAATCACACAGTATATAATTTGGGGATTCATTTTTTCACTCACTATAATTCTCTGGGGATTCATCCAGGCTGTTATGTGTCTTTTTTATTAACCAGTAGGTATTACATTATACGGATATATTACGGTTTTAACTTTTCATATGTTAAAGGACATCTGGGTTGTTTCCAAACTAGGACTTTTATTAATAAAGATGCTACAAACACTGATGTACAGGTTTCTGTATGAATATATATTTTCAAAATCAGGAGTGTAGTTGCTGGGTTGCATGGTAGTTTCAAGTTTAGATTTTTTTTTTTTAATTAAACTATAATGTATTATTTGCTTCAGGGGTACAGGTCTGTGAATTGTCAGGCTTACACAATTCACAGCACTCACCATAGCACATACCCTCCCCAATATCCATCACCCAGCCACCCCATCCCTATCCCCCACACACCCTACCAGCGACCCTCAGTTTGTTTCCTGAGATTAAGAGTCACTTATAGTTTAGATTTTTTAAGAAACTGCCCGTTTTCTATAGCAGCCATACCATTTTACAACCCCACTAGCAACACATAATTGTTTCACCACGCCTCCTCTAGCATTTGCTGTTGCCACATTTTTTTATTTCCTCCACCTTGACAGGTACGTAGTAATAACTGATGATAATTTTAATTTGCATTTCCCTAATGGGCCAATAATATCAAACATCTTTTAGTATGTGTATTTGCCATAAGTACTTGTCTCTTCATGTCTTTTGGCCATTTTCTAACTGGACTGTTTAGGTTTTTATGACAGAGCTTTGAGAAACCTTTATATATTTTGGATACTAGCTCTTCGTCAGATACAGATTTTTTGTTGTTGTTTTTTTTTTTTAAGAATAACTTATTTATTTTTTTATTTTTAAATTTTTTTTTTTAAGATTTTATTTATTGGGGCACCTGGGTGGCTCAGTGTGTTGGGCCTCTGCTTCAACTTTTCCTCTTCGTTTTCAGGCCTAAGAAGTCTTAACTCAGTCCTATACCATGAAGACTGTCATATATATACATATATATATATATATATATATATATATATATATATTCATATACATACAAAGGTTTTATAGTTTTATAGTCTAACAAATCTTAACTCAATCCTAGATCAAAGATTTCCATATATATATGTATACACACACAGACACGTGTATGTATGTGTGTGTGTGTGTGTGTGTGTATACACATAAATTTTTTGGCAAACATTTTATAGTTTTATAGTTTTTTAAAAAGACTTATTTATTTGAGAGAGAGACAAAGATAGAGAGCATGAGAGAGGAGAACGTCAGAAGGAGAAACAGACTCCCCGTGGAGCTGGAGTCTGATGTGGGACTTGATCCCAGAACTCCGGGATCATGACCTAAGCTGAAGGCAGTGGCTTAACTAACTGAGCTACCCAGGTGCCCTAGTTTTACATTCAAGGCCTGTGATTCATTTAGAGTCTATTTTTGTAGAAGGTGTGAAACTTAGGTCAAGGTTCATTTTTTTGACTATGGTTGTCCACTACCGATGTTGAAAAGGTAAATGAATTTTCGGCATATGAGACCTGCACATGTTTTGTAAGATTTACAAATCTTACAAGTATTTTTTGAGTAATTACAAATGGTATATTTTCAATTTTGTTGTCCACAGGTTCATCAATAATATACAGAAATAAAAACGATTTTTGTATGTTTATCTTGTAATCCTGTCACCTTGTTAAACTTACTTATTAGTTCTAGACTTGCTGGGGTTTTTTGTTGGTGGCAAGTTTATAGATTCCCTGGAATTTTATCTGCAAACAAGGACAGCTGTTTCTCTCTTTCTGATGTGCATGCCTTTTATTTCTTCTTGCTTACTGTGCTGGCTAGACCTTCAACATCATACTGAATAAGAATGGTAAAAGCAGACATCCTTGACTTGTTCCCAATCTTAGCGGGAAAGTAATTCACTCTTTCATTATTCGGTATAATGTAAGGTGTAGCTTTCTGTCAATGTTCTTTATCATGTTGAGGAAATTCCCCCATTACTATTTTCATAGAGTTCTTATCATGAATAGGTATTAATTTGGGGGCTCAAGTTTGTCACAATTTGCAAAGAGAATTCATGAATAAGTACTGACCTTTGAAATAATTTTCAATTCTGTTTGTTTCTGTTAAGTATGAAGTTTGTGAATACAGAAAAATTACTCACTACATCAAATCTGAATAAAAGTATATTCCTGTTTATTATATAACATATGCCTTACACAAACAGCTTCAAATCTTATCTTTTTTTTTTTTAAAGATTTTATTTATTTATTTGACAGAGAGAGATCACAAGTAAACGGAGAGGCAGGCAGAGAGAGAGAGAGAGAGAGTGAAGCAGGCTTCCCGCCAAGCAGAGAGCCCGATGCGGGACTCGATCCCAGGACCCTGAGATCATGACCTGAGCCGAAGGCAGCAGCTCAACCCACTGAGCCACCCAGGCGCCCAAATCTTATCTTTTTCAGGAAGAATCCAAAACATGATCATTTGGGCAACATGCAAACAGTCTGATACTTTGTGTTAAAACAATTCACAAAACTCATACACATTGTATGTATGTATGTGTGTATAAAACAAGTACTCCCTTGCATTCCATGCTTTTAAAAGTTCACTTGTTTTAATTTCAGAGAAAATTGTGATATTCTGCCCCATTCTGGACATGGGAAAACAATGCAATTTGACCCTGCCAATGGAAATAAGAGAGACTTTCCTATCCTGGGATGTTTCTGCTGTTACCCTGAAAATCACAGCTTAGTTCAGTCAAAAATTAGTCATTTCCCATCAACTATCTCAAACAAAATCCTACCTTTTATCACTATTTATTTAAAAACTGTAGTGGAACTAACAAGGACCCACTGGTGAAACACTAATCAAACTTAAGTTTAATTTAAACGTACTCTAGCATCAAAATTTAAAAGTCCAATTATTTCAAACCACAAGAAACCATCAAAGAGAAAATAAAGGTGAGAAGAATATACCCAAGGTATTGATAATTTGTATCCTAAGATGATATTCACTTTATTTGTTAATAATCGTAAGAAGTAGAAATAGAAAAAGCTGAAATAGTTAATATCCAAATGCTAAAAATGCAGAAAAATAATTACGGTAATATTTTTTAAACGTTTAATACTCACTAATACAATTCATGAAAGGCGGCAAAAAAAAAAAAAAAAAAAAAAAAACCACCCAATAATGCATTTACAGAGCTATGGAAAAGTTGTAGGCTACTGCCTTTTAGGATCAATCCCCTCCATATCCTCCTTTCAGGAGAGACTCCACCTCTGACATTAGTAGCCAGGAACACTTGCTTTTCAAATGACGGGCCATAATGAAATACTTTTTAAAACAAGAATATTGATATCTATGTTAGTTATTTTTGCTTCAAAAATAAATGAAATAGGGATGTCTGGCTGACTCGGTCAGTACAGCGTGCGACTCTGGATCTCAGGGTTGTGAGTTTGAGCCCCATGTTGGGTGTGGAGAAGGCAGGAAGGAAGGAAGGGGACAGGATGGACTTCTATCTGCTTAGTCTAAGGGAAAATTTAAAAAAAAAAAAAAAAAAAAAAAGAGTAAGAAAACAGAAATGAAATGCAAAAATAAAACTTGACCAGAACAGAAACAAAAATTAAAGTTACTGTCACTTAAACACATTTTAAAAAAAAGAAAAAAGTTAACACTAATAAAAAGGTTTTATCATCTATGACTTCATAGGACTTATTCTAGGAATGCAGGACTGTTCTTCCTTAATTACATTAAATATATTTGGGACATGAATACACCAATGTATTAAACTTGTGTTATAAACCCACTCAGGAAATTGGACAGTTCAAGATTCCTCAATTTCCAATACAGTAACAAAACAAGTAATGGGAATTTTAAAAAGTATATTTCAATGCTAAAATGAAGTTTTTAGAACTCATTTCTTTTTAAAATAATCAGAAGCCTTTTTTCAATGTAGTCAAAGTTTTATGGTCAGTGCTTTGTCTCTATCTATTAATTTATTGTTTTAGAAATAACCTGAAATGGGAGCTAATTACTTTTTTAATATTTCTACAAAAAAATTCTCAAGTAGTATATCTAAATATGTGACTAAATCTAGTCAACAGGATTCAGCATTAATTAGAAATCTTAAAAAAAAATAAAAAACTCCTCCTCACAATTGCAGAATTCGTAATGCCTTGTAACCAGAGTCCCCCAAATGAAAGGAAAAAACACAAAGAAATATGAAAACTACATGTCTACTCCTCAAGAGAAGGAAATCATCATGGAAATAGTGGGACTGACAATCAAAAAGTGCCTCTAAGTCCAAATGAGAGATACAATTCAGAAGGAAAATGATTACTTGACAAGTATCTCATTTAAAAAAAAAAAAAAACTTGTAATAGTGAACTCAAATGAGAACCTACTGAAAAATGATTAAAGTAATTAGCAAATAGACTCTGCCATAGTTCAACTTCATTATTACAAAGCGTTTATTAACTTTCTAGCCTTCCAACAACTTTTAAGACTTCAAATAATGAGAACCAAAATATAAGAATACTAAAGTGGAATCTTCCACATTCCATTTTTTTGCAGAGAGAGATGTAAGTGAAGGAAGGAAAAGGAAGGAAATAAAGGAATGGGAAGAGAAGGGAAGAAAACCCATCTGTACCAACACCCTCCTTTCTTTTTAAGTACAGGATGATTCCTAATCATTAGAGGGGTAGTAGAAATAATTCCATTTAAGACTAATTCATCTGTCAATCTTCAACCCATCTGATCAAATTCACTTTCACCACACTGAAAATTATTTCAAAAATATAAAGCCCACAGGGGCACCTGGGTGGCTCAGTCAGTAAAGCATCTGCCTTTGGCTCAGGTCATGATCCCAGGGTCCTGAGGTGGAGCCCCACGGAGGGCTCCCCACTCCAGTGGTGAGCTCTTTGTCTCCCTCTCCCTCTGCCCTTTCCCTCTGACTCGTGCTTGCTCTCTCTCTCTCTCAAGCATTCTCTCTCTCAAATAAATAAATAAAATCTTTTAAAAAATACACACACACACACACACACACATATACATATATCCCACAGTAAAAAAAAATTTTGGCAGAAATGAACAAAAACAAAAATTTACATGTCTTACAGAATATACAAGTTGGTTAAAAAAAAATCAAAAGAATGTTAAAGTATGATTGGGAATATAATAGGCTAGAACCATTCTATTTTTTAAATTAATTTACTCATAATTAAAGATAAAACTCAGGGCTTCCAGTCAAGATGACATCGTAAATTATTTTGACCCACCCTGTTTCAAATACAAAGCAATCATAGATAAAATAAAGAGAAATTTAAAAGGTATGGCTAAAAAAAATTTTTTAATTAAAAAACAAAAGGCCACACTTAGGAAAAAAAAAATAAAAACGACAAACATTTCCACAAAACAGAAACACAACAGTAAAAGGGGCTGAAGCTGTGAGCCTGCTGGGGTCTGCTTTTGGAAGGATACCAGTGGAGGCCTAGACTGCAGATCCTTTGAGAACAAGAATAAAAATGGCCCACCCAGGATGAGAGACGAGAGTCAAAATCAGGCTGAAAAAGAACTGCTGCTAACAGATGCCCAGGGGTTAAGTAAGCTGTCTGTATGGGAAGTGTGGCTTCTGAGTACCTAGAAAAGTGAAAATACACAACCTAACAACTAAGGCCCTCATCCAGTTGCCTAGCCCATAGAACAAAGATATTATTGAGGAGATGGGGGGGGGGGTGATAGGTGCCCCAATCTGCCAATCTAATATCTGGTTTTGGATGGGAGCCCCAGTAGGGAGAGCCACTTAAGAACACCTGCAAAACCACCAGATAAGAAGGGAATGTGGGGGTGGGGGAACTTGTCAGGTTGTACCATGACATGTGAAAAAAACTAATAAGAAAGACAATCTACAAATACAAGCAGCTGAAATATGAAATCCCTCCAAACAAAACAGATTCAGGAAGTCTGGAAAATGCCTGAAAATAGTACGTGTATAACAGTTCCTAAGAGATAAACATAAGAAAATTTATTAAATTTCTTTTATAAAAGGATAAAACTCATGAAACAAGCAAAAGTGAAACAAAATTATGTGGAAATGAGAAAAATCAATTTAGAATGCAAGAAAATAAATTTCTGAGATTTAAAATAAGTAATAAGGCTGAAAACTCAATGAAAGGGATAAAGTATAAACCGGAAAAACTGAAAAGGAATCAAAGAACCAGAAGATAATAATGAAGACTTTAACTAGGATGTGGCAGAGATAAAGAATTTTTTAAAATACATACTATAAAGGACAGATAAGGAGGTTCCAAGATGTGTTTAACAGCAGTTTCAGAACAAGCAAAGAAACAATGGCAAGAGATTAACCTTATATCAGAAAAGAGAAGGTTTACACTGAATCACCTATTACCAAGACAGGTGAATAGTGTAAGAAATTTACACAAAGGGAACATTCTAAATTACTGTATAATCTAACTTTCAAGTGGCAAGGGAAAAAAAATACTAACAACTCATTTGACCTAATTTTTAAATTACATTTTGAGTGTTTGGTTTTTTTTTTAATTTGTATACTTCACACACTACCCAAGAATACAAACAGCGATCTTCTGGGTGGCGCCACAGAGTAAAACTGAGATGGAGGGCCAGTAAGTAAGATGCAACTAACAAAAAAAGTCTGACTGGCCCAGTCTTCAGCAGCAACTCAATAGTCCTTGAAATTCAGTTTCTATACCCAGAGAAATGAGTCATGAGATGAAAGTGCTTTTCTTTTCAAAACAGTGGTAATAAAACTTGGGATTGGGGTAGAAGAGTAATAGAACAGTAGATTACAGAACTGAGTTAACAGGATTCCCAACAAAGAAAAAAAATTCTTGTTAAGTTAAATCACATATATAAACAAAAAGCAAAACTAGTGCTATAACAAATTATTCAATCAAAAATACCTATTAATTTTTTGGGGCGCCTGGGTGGCTCAGTGGGTTAAGCCGCTGCCTTCGGCTCGGGTCATGATCCCAGGTCCTGGGTTCGAGCCCCGCATCGGGCTTTCTGCTCAGCGGGGAGCCTGCTTCCTCCTCTCTCTCTCTGCCTGCCTCTCTGCCTACTTGTGATTTCTCTCTGTCAAATAAATAAATAAAATCTTAAAAAAAAAAAATACCTATTAATTTTTCCCTCTGAATTTAAAGTAAGTAGTCAGAAAAGTAATAACGCTGGCAATAGAAGCTATACTTAAACTCTCAAGTTTTAAGTCTCATTTTGGCACTTCCACTATCTATATGGCTGAAGAACTGATGGTTTTTTGTTTTATTTAAGATTTACTTATCTTAAAGAGGAGTGAGGAGTAGAGGGAGAGAGAATCCTCACGCAGACTCTCCACTGAGCACCAAGCCTAAAATCCCGACATGAGCCTAATCCAAAAAGAGTCTGATCAGCTGCACCAGCCAGGTGCCCTGATGGTTTTATCTGGAATGGTCAAAATAGACAACTGGTTCAAGTTCTAGGTGTTGTGGCAGGAATACTAAATTAATAAAAGTGCATAAATCTTAGTTTATGCAGACCCAGCTTCAAACAGCTATCTTAATCATTTACTTTGATAGGAACCTGTATCTTTAGGAATCTTTCAAAGATACAAAGTAGTTTAACAAATAACCACACAAATCTGAAACACAAACTATAGACAGAACATCAGTTCAGTGTCCCTACAAGAAAAGTATATTCTTTGCTGGTGATAAACAGCATATTGACTCTACTTTAGTCCAAATCTCCACCCAGGTGATCCATAAATTCACACTGAGCTCTAAGGGACGACAAGATGGCCACAGACACGCAGCCTAACTGCAAAAATGGAACTGTGTACACAGCAGAGGGCCTGGCCTCATGAACTAGCACCGCTCAGGCAGCAGCCATCTGACAGGAGAGAAACACACCACATGCTTTTTGTGCTTTTTCAGTTATCTGGTAATGTCAGTAGGCCTTTGGCTTGCTGCCATAAGAAACTCTTATCTCCGTTCTCTGCTTTATCTCTTTGTCCATTCTTCAGGCATTTAGCACAACCACTACTCTATTTTCATCAGTAAGATGTTCTCCTAGGACAAAAATGGGAGCTCCAACTGCTTCAAAAGCAGTTATTCACCAGCTGCTAGCTAAAATCATGAAAATTAGAAAGCAATACTTTATTATTTTTTTAATCAAAGGAGCATAACATTTCAAATTGGCATTTAGCACCCAGCAATCCATCCTTTTATAAAAAGGGGGGGGGGAGTTAACATAAATGCAACTGCTTTGATAGAAATTTTTGCATAAGAGAACACTTACTCACTTACTGAGAAAATGCCAATGAAATCACACACCCATTAACAATGAGAACTACCATCAATAGTGTTTATTTATGTATGGCAGATAACCAAAACACGAGTTGTTAAGGGGTTACTTTTCTTCCACACACCAAACAATCCAATAATGTTTTTTAAAATGAGCACTAAAGAAGTGAAATGTAAAAAAAAATAAAATAAAAATAAAAATTTTTTTAAAGCATCTCATCTCTTTTTCTACTTAGGTATGAAATGCACTGTCAATTTTCTATCACAGCCTGGCCTCAATCTGTCCTTTCCTTTCCCCTCCTGACATAAAATTCTATGTTCAAGTAACCCAAGAGCATTCAATGTATCCCGTTGCGTGTCATATACTCAAAAACAAAAATCATTTCTCTTACGTTATGCTATCTTGCATAGCTTTTCCTTCTTCCCCTCCTAGTGAAATCCTAGTCTTCTTTAAAGGCAGTAAGTCCCACCTACTTTTGCAAAGTTAGCATCAATACCAAATTAGAATAAACCGCTTCCACTCCTATGACACCATGTAGAAGTCTGGGCCTGCCTCTGCACATTGAGACTTGTCCGACAACCTTACTCATGGAGTTGAGGACACAGAGTGTTTCAACTGGAAAACATCCTGAATGTTAGTTATTGTTGCCATAACTTGATAGTTAACCTCTTTCTTGTGTCAATCATCCTGCCTCCAATACCTCCTTAGACTAAGAGCTCCTTAAAGGCAGGGCCTCAAGAAATGCCTCTTACAATCAGAGCTCTTACCACTTACAGCTCACAGCTCTCCACATAATAAGCATGCAAAAACTGATGAATAATAAAAACAATGTATGAACACGTTTCAAGAAAATTCGTAAAATGAATTACAGCTATAGCTTTGGACAAACACACAGATTTTAAAGAATATAAGACATTAAGAGTACAATCACGCAAGTTAGGTCTTCTACTATCTCCCTTTAGGTCCTAATTCCCACCCTCCCCGACCCTAGGAAGCACCAAAATTTATGTATCTACAGCTTGATATCCTGATTTGGACCTATAAAGTAGGTTACTATCCGATCCATTCAGAGAAGAAGGGATCATCTATTATCTGCTATTCTTCTCTCTGCTCTGAGCACCCAAAACTACCCATCTCTAAGATCACTTCTCTCTCCAGTCCCCTCTGTCCTCTCAGCTCTTCCATCTTCTCTCCTGCATCCGCTTTTCCATGGAGGGCTGACCCATTTTATACAATATTAGACACAAACAGGTTTTATCCTCTAAGTAAAGCAGATGTTGATTTTTAATAGATTTCACAAACATAATCTCAGCCACTTCTACCTAAGAAAATTGAAAAGAGTTTACATAAAGTGATACAAGCTTCATGCACTTTATTTTTATGTCAAACAGCTTCCTCTAACAATATCCTCATCTACAGTACACACTAAGTCCTTACTTAGAGGTATTAAATTTTAAACTGTGTCGCCCTTGAGGCGAACAGAAGCTCTGATCCTCTCACTTTTAAACATTATCTATCAGAAAATGCTTTCATCAAATGCCTAAATTTCTACTTTCTGTAAGCATGTAAAAGCATTAGCACTGATTGCCCTAAAGCACTTAGAGGAAAATAGCTCCCATTCGGCTAAACAGTCATCAAATTTTAAGACTGGAACTTCATACCTATTGACCACTATTTTTTTTTTTTAATTCAAACCTGTAACAGGAAAATCCTGTTGATCTAGTATCAAACCCTATCCTCACCTACATCCCCCAAAATAAGGAAATACATCTGCCTTAACATCATACTTCAACATTTAAGAAGCTTATCACCTAAAATGACTATCTTTATATATTAAAGGGCATATTAGAAGCATATGGCATTTTAGAGAATTTCCATATTAGAGGCATCGATTAGAAAATTACTTTACTGAGAAAGGTCAAGGCTATATGAGCATTTTCCATCCCAGATTGTGTTTGTAGGTAATATTTAAATCAGCAGAAACCCAAAATACTTTGTTATGGTTCAAATGAAAGAGAAAAAAAAGGGGTGCCTGGGTGGCTCAGTAATTAAGCATCTGCCTTCAGCTCAGGTCATGATGTCAGGGTCCAGGGATAGAGCCCCAGACCCACACTGGGCTCCTGCTCAGCAAGAAGTCAGCTTCTCCCTCTCATTCTCCCTCTCTGCTCTCCCTTTCTCTCAAATAAATAAAATCTTTTAAAAAGAGAGAGAGAGAGAAATTCTGAGCAGCCTAGTTAAAGAATCATATGTGATTAAATTCATTTACCAACATAAGATTTGTCTGATAAAGTGACCCAACCCTCTCTCTTTTTTTTAAGTATTTCATTTCCTTCTGAGATCAGGAAAAAAAGCAATGGCAGCCGCATGGCAGCCATTCAACATTTCCAAAGCACTTTTGTACTTCTGACAATGTTAACAACTTAGTATATTTTAGCCAACCTTTCTCATCACACACTGATTGCATAAATGATGCTAAACCAAGACACCAGTTATATTCACAATTAATTATCACACTTATTAGTAAAACAGCATCTGGAGTTCAGATAATTTAAAACATAAAGAGAACAAGTAAGAAAAATAATCTTATCAGGTCTAAATTGTAAAACTCTTGGAAATTCATTCAACTAGTAATTGTTTAGCTATTGCTGAATTATTTAGCAGGCAAAGTATTAACAGTGCTAAGTGTATATATGGAGATTGTCCTCAACAAGCCAACAGTCCACTGGGAAGGAAAGAAACACAGCAAGCAAACAGTTCTATGACAACGCAACCGATACTTATTATGCACACTGAACCTCCATTTTCTACCAATGAATTTGAATTGGTTTAATGATTAAAGATAATTGATGAAATAAGCACTAGTCAGCAAGTTATGTTTTTTAAATAAAGGGCCAGAGGTAGAGAATATAATAAATGTTCTTGTCACACAGTAGATATGACAGCTATTGTTGCTATAATTTCAAGGGGTGGGCTGGCATGCAAATGGACCCATCCTCTGAGTTTAAAATAGAAATCCAATTTGAAGAGAGGAGGCTACAAAAGAAGGACAGCCATCCTCAAGATTCCCTACTAAGTACACACGCTAGCCTTGAAACTGCTAGCTGGTATCCAGACTACAAGAGAACCAATCATGCAAAGACTACTAGGTCAACAATACAAAACAGAGCACACCCACTGGCCTGATAAACAAGCCACCAGGCTTGTCATAGGACAGCGTCTAAGTCTCCATGTTCTCTGAAGTACTTTATCCCAAACTGAAAACATCATTTGGAAATATAATACACAGAACCCACAGGAAAGAATGCCTACATGATGAAATCTAATAAGCATATTTTTTATTCTAATGCCACTTATCTATCATATAAACTTTGGTCATCAAATGTATCCAAATAAGGGCTGGGATAGTAAATCAAGGAACCCTGAAATGAATAGGTTTCCCTCCCTAAAAAAACCTTTAAGGAAGAGGAAAAAGAATAAAAATAGACAATACAACAGAGAAATAAAAATGGTCCATATGGAGATCAACATCATAAAATAGTGACTCAAATATTCTATAAATTTAAAATCTGTGTATAAAGAAGGTATCTCTGATTCATAGTTGCCAGAATTATTAACATACTTAGGAACAGGTGAAGCACAGAAATGGACTTCAGGGGTACAGTCCCCGGAGAGCTCCATCTCCCTGCAAGTGTATACAGTGTTTCAGGAACATGTGCACAGGTGCTTTTTCTAGGAGACCATCCAAAGCTTTCTGCTAAAGAAGTTAAGAGCCATTCATTTCGGTTTCCAACATTCCTAATGTTACCTTTCCTTGAAAATGAACACTACAGTAAGAAAATAAGTTATAAGAATTAGCTTTAATAAGGTTAAAACAAATCATCAAAACTCCATGGAAATCTTTTTACAGCATAAAAGGAAAAAAAGTCTATTCTAACTGTAGGCTGTAAATTTGAAAATTTTAAGTTTTAGGGAACTAAACTAGCTTTACAAAACAGATGTTGTTGCCTGTGCCATTTAATCAATTCAAGTCACATTCCTAGAAGACAATATAGCCATCTGATGAGTTCAGCGTCAATGGAATGAGCCAAATCCACACAACAGCATTTTACAAAAATAATCAGTGGTTTAAAGCAGGGCATGTGCAAAATTCCTGAAATAACACATACATAATTCACTGCCAAACTCAGATCAATTCAAAATCTGCAGAAGCAAGAAGCATTATTATGGGTCTGAAATCCATATTCAGTAAGGCTATGTTCACAAAGTTTCATTTCAATTTCAGGAAAATAAATGACTAGAGAAGCTCAATAATGATTCTGGCAGATATCAGTTCCCTTCCTTCAAAGCAGAATCATTTTACACAGCTTAAGATTTCTTCAAAGATAAACACCAATTTACAGGCCCTAAGTCTTGAATTTAAGGATGAAATGCCCTCTACTTGAGAAATACCACACTGTATCTTCTCAAACATTGTAGCTATCCAGGCAACAGCGAGAGGTAAAAGAGCACAATGGAAAAGAGAAAAGGCACAGCCTTATTAGAGATCAGGTTGTTACTATGGATCTGCCACTAATTAACTGTATGAATCTGAGCAAGAGATTTCTCTGTGCCATGGTTTACTTCTCTACACCTCTCTGGGCCTTGGTTTACTCATTTCCCACCAGCCCAAGGCCATGATGCACAAGGAACCCCTAATTTCCCCCAAAAGCCACCAACCCTGACCACCCACAGCGTCCTGGGGTCTTCATAGCCAGCATCTTGCCATAGACTCACTCATGTCCTCCTCAATAAGGCAATTTTAGTGCTTAAGAAAAATTCAAATTCCTTCTCATAAAAGCTTGGGAGTAAATGGAAAGCTAGATTTCTTCAAAGTATATGAACACCTTGCAAAAGAATGAAAGAAAGAGAAATTACAGTTTTACAAAAGCACTGTCATCCTTTCGAGGCCCCATACTAAGTACCTGGAAACCAGAGGAATGGGCTTTGCTAAAACTTCTCAAACTCATCTCATGATTGTTTTCCACAGAAATCTACAGACGCCCTTTAGTCTGAGCTTACTCACCTGCCAAAAGCGGGTGGAGGTGGGTGACTGGGGACAGCTGGACTAAAATCAGTGGCTCCAAAAACCACATTCCTCTGAACTCTCGGGTTCTGTGAAAGTGCCTCACAGGTGTCAGGACAAACGTCTTCACACCATCTTCAAGCAGAAAGAGCAGCAGTTTTATTGTTTTATGTATGCTTTGGTTTTCTACGTCGGGTAAAACCACATGCTAAGAAAAGAGATAACGGGCCTAAAATGGAGTCGCCTGTGCTGAGCCCACATCACCAAACCGAAGCTCAATACCTATTTCAGCCTCTCCGGGGAATATAATCCTCATCAGTCAGCCGAGGATTAGAGGCTGCCAGTAATGAGGTATTCTGCCTGGCAGACCCCTGCTATCCACCAGAGAAAGGTGACCTAGCCTGAAGCAACCAGCTCTCTGGTAGAGTAACTGCCTTCTCTCACCTCCTGTCTAAAACGGCTTCCATTTTGTACAGCTCTTCAGAGCTCCTTTCTGTCTGCTAGATAGGATGCTGCCTGAATTCATGACTCATTGAATAAAACCAATGAGATCTTTAAAATTTAGTCAGTTTAAGTTTGTTTTTTAACACATGCTATGGGCTCATGTAAGATGTGGTTTTACAAGTAGGCTCTGCTTATGTTTGCAAATGATATGCAAAGTAAATAGTCCTTAAAGTTCTACCATTCTGTAAGATTATGACTATTCGTTTGAAACGGAATTTAACAGTAAAGTGAAATTTGTCTTATAGAAACTTGCTTTGCAATAGAAAAACTAATAGGCTACATCCATTTACTACTGCAAGAGATACCTGGCGTTACTATTCATCATGGTGTAGTGCTACCTGTAAAAGTTAATTAAAAGCTTCAACATAATTCAAAGAGTAGGTAAAATAAAGATGCATTTCTTTATGAAATGTTAAGACTTTTATTAAAACTCATTAATTCTTTCAATCAGAACTGAGAAAAAGGAGTTAAAAATGCCAAAGACTTAAAAGCCTGACATTATAACTAGTGGGACCCTACTAAACTGCAAATCATTATAGCATAGGAATCTCCAAAACAATACAAACAAGGATGGATGGATGGATGGATGGATGAATGGATGGGTGATTAAATATTAAGTCCCAATAAACACAGAATAAAGACATTTAGCATTATGGCACATAACATTTAACACCAAACTTTGAAAGAAACTTTGTAACTTGAAAGTTATAGACCTATTAAAGTTTGACAACAAAAGGTAAAAGAGAGGTGAGGAGAAAGATAAAATCTTTCGAACACAATTTAATTTTATTCTGCCAAAAGAATTCCTAATTGACAGAATTCATTCAACAAAGTATAAAATAAACACTGTAAATTTCAAAATTCCTCTATATCAAGAAAAATTTTCAATCAACAGCTGAAGTATTAAAAAATCACAACCATAGTTTTCAAATGTAGTACTAAGATTTATCTACATATCCTCAAAGACAAAACATCAGAAATTCACTCTACTTTTAACAGTGTGTAAGAAAATCTAATAAACCTTAAGCACTTCCTTAATAATAAGTCCGAACAATCATGCTCACTTTCTTATTTCTATGGCAGAAAATTAAATTCAGGTTGCTAACTAATGGTGGTATATGATTTAAGTAGAAAACACAGATAACAGAAAGTTTAAACCAACACATGACAACACCTAGAGTTGTTAATAAACTGAAGAAATTTCAAATTAAGAAAAGAAATAAGAACCCAAAGGAACCAAACATGTGCTTCCATATAAGCAGGATGTCAGATAATTACACCACCACACTTATCCCCAGAATTAAATGTCCACCTTGAACAAAGGTTAACATCTAAAATGGTATCCTCATGAAATTCTAAAAGGAAATCATACCAGAAAACTGTTAAGAAAGTCAGATATGGAAATACATGCTATTTAATTTCTCTGAGCCTCTTTTAAGAACTTTATTTAATATGGTTAGAATCCTAACATCCCTACACAACCCAATTATTGGTAAAGTTAGTATTAATTTACAAATATATTGCTTTAAATTTTTTCAAAGAAAACTGACAGATGAAAGGAAGAATATAGAGAAGATCTTTGGTAGTGATCGATTTGAAGTTCTTAGTTTCAACTATTCAAGATGTAAAGAAAGGGCCACTGCAAAGTAGTAAGTACAATTTTGCAGAGGCCAGAATGTGAGCTGCTGGTGCACAGGCAGTCATTTCACTTGCAAATGAGCCCCACAGGTGGGTTTGCAATTTTTTCATTATTGTTTATTTTTCTCTCCTTGTTGCCAGAGAAACACAGTAACTTTCCTAAAGCTATTGTTGTAAGCATTTTCTTTTATCAGTGGACATAAAAATAAAAAGCAGCCAACTGCTAAAAGTGAAGAGGCTTAAGGAGTGACTAGTGCTAGCCAAAAGGACAAGGGAGGAAAGTCACTGGGGATCACTCAGACTTATAAATGGAACCAGTGACCATATGCTTAGTCAGAAAAAAGAAAAAGCCATCTGCAAAAATATTTTTGGTGAGTGGACCAGCAGGGCAAAAATTATATTTTACAAAGTAAGATTTTATGTCATAATGGCATTCGCAAAACTGGGGCTTTTGGAGGGCTTCTAGATACATCTCTCCCAAATGTCTATAGTATCCTATACCACAATAACCTAGAGATCTGCTTCCAAAAGTCAACCTAACTCAGTATCTGCATACAAAACAGACCTAGACTTTAGGGATCGCAATGTAGAAATCTGTCTACTTTGAGAGAGGAGAACTTACCAAAACCTTACTTACCATAAACCCGCTTGTGATTTAGACCCAGGGCTGAAGAGTCAGGAGCTGCCACATGTAAGGTGAACTGATGCATTCTGTGTTTCCTGTTAGCTGGAAGGAATACTGCCCGGCAAGAACCTCTAAGAACTTCTCCACCTAGGTATCTCAGCAGCCATGATACAAACGGCTCATACCAGTTCTCCCAATAGTCCTTTTTTCCGGTGGCCATGTTTCTGACTCCTAAAGTATAAACCTTTAACCAACTACCTCGCCTATAGTATGTGTCTAGGTGTTTGAATGCTGCCCTGGCTTTTAATATAGAACCTTGCCTCATTCCCTGTTCTTTATCTTGCTCTCCATTATGTATCTTCCTTTGTTCTACCCCTATTTCCAATTTAATTTCAACATACTGTATTCTCTACACCTGGCTCCCACACTTCCTCCTAAACTTTATTTGACTTGCATGTGGATCCCCGTTTGTCATCTTAATTTCACAGGTAACCCAGCCAGAGTCCAAGACAAACTGGCAGAGGACAAGATGTGTTGCTTTTCAGAATATATAAAATGGCTAAGATAAAGGACAGGAACAATTTATCATTACCAGAAAAAGCAGCCCTGTGTTCCTGGTGATGATCACAGTTGGTATTCACTCACAAATACCGCTTCTTTACCGTCTCTTCTCAGGGCTAGCTGGGACAGTTAGTAAGTGGAAGGGAATACGCTGTTCTTCCCTCCAACCACACGTGCCCTCCTGCGTTAACCGGTTAAATATACTAATATTAGAGGTTCAGGTTCATGGCTATATGGCTTTTGTTTAATCCCATCTTCCTTACATCTGTATCTCTTTCGCCTGTGCCACTTCTGCTGGGAGCACCTCAGTCTCTCATTTGCATTCCCCCATACTATAAATACACCAGTCTTAGAATAATGATACTACTATCAACATCATTATGACTGAAAACAGGACTTTTTGTTGTGGTGGTCTGTTACTGGATAGATGTATTTTTGCAGATTATTTTTCGGTTGTCCTTTGTGTATATCCTATTTATAGTCACTCCAAATAGTTACTCTTTGTATGTTTTTTCACCAATTGGTTACACAGTGAGGTGCATTCGTTTAATTTTATTTTTGATTTTTTAGAGGTTATATAAAAAGTTTGATCTTGTTTTATAATTACAAGAAATGTGATTACAAAGTTAAGTGTACAAAACAATGCATATTCAGAAGTCCAGAAAACACTTTCTTTTTTAATTTGGTCAATAGTGAGTTGTATAGAAGATACAGTTTTTGTTTTATATCTTTTGGAATGTTTAAATAGGGACACATACACAGTTGTGAATCAGTACTTCAATAATACCTTCCTTATGCTCTAGGTCCCCAGGTAATTAATAATAGAGAGGAGTGTAAGTTAAAAAAGGACAGGCTATCCTTCAGAGCCCTTGATCTAACTAATTTTGCATCTCATTATATTTTTTCCTCTTTCTATATGTTATATTCATCCCTCTTCAGTGATAACATGCTCATTCCTGAGACTGTTAAGTCTTGAATGCACTGGCATCAATGATTTCTGTCTCCCATATGAAGTATCATTCTTTCTCTGCTCCTTACAAGTAGTAGAGCTTGGCTCTGTTAGTTTGAGCTTAAGGTAAGTTTTTAGCTGTTGTGTTAACAACTTTGGAAATATGAGAATACATAATTATGGCTAGATGAGCTGAAGGTAATCCCCTAAAGGTTGGTAGCTTTCTTAATGTTCCCCAGCTTTCCATTGCTGTTCTAAGTTTCATGTTTTCTTTCTGCAACCAGAGAAAGAGAAACAAAAAACCCAAGTTTTAAGTTATGCAGTATATTTTAAATGCATCAAAGAGGAAAGCATACATACTAAATATCTTTCAGGGGTGACTTAATATGTATGGTTCTGATTATCCCAGTGATGAAGCTTGTATTTCCTTAAAACAGGCAATATTACTTTCTCAGGCTCCAGGATGATAGAAGATAGAAGATACTTTTGAATTATGAAAGGACAAGATAGGAAAATAACTAAAATGGATTAGATTGGTGGCCATTTATCAAAACAGGTATGTTTTGATAAATGTCTGTCTGTAACCCAGTTGCTTCTTAATGGAATTGGTAGCCCAGAGTCTCCTCCCTCCTCTGGCCAAAGAAAATAGGGAAGGGGTGTGACAGAGTGGGAATGGCTAGGAAAAGGAGCTCTTCTTGAAAGACCCTTCTTTGTTTTGGCAGATCTGTTGAGAAGGTGATTCTTTTGTGGGGAGGCTGGGAATGACCATGTGTGCTTCCTTCAGGGCTGGCACAAAGGAATCTAGTAAAAACCCATGTCTTTGGTCCTAAATAACTGAGGGGAAGAGGCCTAGTCCTATCTGAATGTCACTAAGTGAAAAGAAACTAGGAAAAAAGAAGAAGAAAATGACATGGGGGAAACACTTCTTACAGCACATCTTTTTGAAGTGCCATCTCATTTTCCATGCGTTATTGGAATACACATTCACTGACATCTGAAGTGCTTGTGAGGCTGGAACTCTAGAACAAACCAATGAAGGTAAAGTCCGACTTCTCTCTTCCTTTACTGATACCTTTGCGATCTTCAGTACTGCTTTTTCAGGTCTGATTAAGCTTTGGCAGTAATGTGAGAATGAACTGACAGGTTCCCAGAAGGCAAACCACATGTTTAACTGGTTAACGCAGGAGGGCACGTGTGGTTGGAGGGAAGAACAGCGTATTCCCTTCCACTTACTAACTGTCCCAGCTAGCCCTGAGAAGAGACGGTAAAGAAGCGGTATTTGTGAGTGAATACCAACTGTGATCATCACCAATACCAACACAGGGCTGCTTTTTCTGGTGATGGTAACGTAATGATGATGATGATGTTGTTGTTGTTGTTGTTGTTGTTGCTGTTTCCTGGTAAAAGTGAAATACAAAAAAATGGAAATGTTAACCCCCCTGCCCAAAAAAGGGCAACATACGTAATATATTTTACGCAGTCCAATTAATACAAATATAAATGCATGTATAAATGTATGTGTGTGTGTGTGTGCGCGCATGCACATGTGTGTCTTCATAAAATAAAATGTACCTGTGCAAGAATTATCAATGATTACAGGGAACACTCAGAGACTGATTTTTTTTTTTTTAATGTCAACATTTTAGGTAGCCATTACCAACAGACTTTAAATATTGAAAATATATTACAGAGAGGGCAAGCTTTAAAGTTTCTGATTCCTGAGGAAAAATTATAAACAAAGGAGATATGCCTCATGTTCAACCTCCTTTAAATAACTTCTACTTTGGATTAAATAAGAATCCGAAGATCACATCAAGGAAATATTTTTAAACTATCCACAGAAAAATCATATAGACTAGGTTACTTCCTTTAGAAAATCATAGCTTTGTTTAAAAAAAAAAAAAAAAGATTTACTACTACAACTCTGCCAAATTATTAGTCTCTGGCCCTTTCTGATGCCTTGTCCGGCAAACCATGACCACCCCACACTTTTTTGAAACACTAACTCAAAAATCACTGCTCTTCACCCAGTTTACATATTCTAACTCAACTATCCTCTACTATGCTTTTCTTAGTAAGTATTTTTCTTCCTATTCCTCACTGCCTCCTACCCACTGCTGAAGGACTGGTCAGATAACTACTAGAGCCAACCTCCTACCACAGTGAGATCTGTTCCAGATCCACTTACATGGTCCCAAGACCAAAGTAAAACCAAGAAAATACTTCCTCAAATGATACAGAGTCCTCAAACTGCGGTAAGTCCAGAAAATTTCCAAGTGGTTCAACTATAATCTAGGCTCTCAATACTAATATAACATTTAACCATGGCTGAACTAAAATTAGCCTTCCTCCTGAAATACTCTTCTAAAAGCTCTAAGAAAGTTAACCATTCTCCCCCTAAATTTTTCTAATGTTGTAGACAGTCAAATGCCACAAATTACACGAAGCCCATTTGACTGAAGTCAAACTCACATGCCTTCCCCTCCCATTGCAACTTGCACACTACATGAGATAGAGCACTGTGGCAGGGAAGGCAGGTAGGCTGAGTCTAAAGTACAAATCTCATAAGCACGGTTAATTAGTAAAGGCACCTCAAAATAATTTCCAATCACCACAATAGCACACATTCTCTAGAGTATATTCAAAGGATCAGAATCTTCAGTGAATCATTTCACGATAGAGTATAACTTGGATTGCATATCTGGAACGTCAACTACATTCAAGTAGACAGCTTTGAAATGATGCCACATTCACATTCCTAAAGGAAATCACAAAAACCACTGAGCAAATGGTATGAATAATATTCTTACTTCTTCCAAACCTGAGACCATTTAATAAATGTTTATTGAATGAACTGCCTTATTTCATGGACTACATGTATCTCCTAAAATTCCTTAATATCACCCCAAAACAAAATAAACAATCTAAAATCAATCTTACAAGGTAACCAACATATACCTACCTACATGATGTTCCTATACTGTTATCATAGGGCCCTAAAATCCAACCACATGTCCTTCAGGAAAAATGCCTATGTTCTGTAGAGCAGCTAACATTCACTGCACAAACACACTATAAAAAGCCACCAAGGATTGTAAAATCTAAAATTGGCACAATTTATCTATCACATTTATTTCAGCATACAAGCAGAACTATACAAATAAGCATCCACAAATCCTGCCTGGGTTTAGAAAAAATGTAAATAGTAAACTGGCAAGATCATGAATACAGAAACCTCTAAATAAAGCTAATGGAAGTGGAGTGGCATTTATAAATGAAAGCTCATCAGGAGATCAAGATAAATCTTGTGAAAAGCAGATTCTGAAAAGCACTCTCAGGTTTACCACATGAAGCTGTCAACTTGAAAAGCTTAGGGAAACCATCAAGAAAACTAGTTTCCTAACATAATCAATAAATTCACTGCCATGGAAAAAAGGAAGAAAGGAAAGGAAGAACACAGAGAGGGAAGAGAGGGAAGGAAGAAGTGAAGGAGGGTTAATGGAATACTAGGAGAAAATGTCATGGTACCCTTTTTAAGGCCCCAGGCAGATGAAGAAAACATCCTACCACATCCCTGGCTCAATGGTCTTCTGTTAGAACACTTTCAGTGCCTCTTCTTTAAGATGAGGCCAAAATGGCCCTTCTGCCACTTCCAGCCATTGTTGGTTCTGTCCCTACAGTAGCTAGCACTGTCCAATACAACTTTCTGTGGAGACGGAGATGTTTTTATCTGCACTGTCCGTCAGGGTAGCCCTTGGCCATATATGGCTATAGAGCACCTGAAAGGTATCCTGTGACTGAGAAGCTCAAGGTGTCATTTTATTTAATCAGTTAAAAGTTAAAGAAATGGGGCACCTGGGTGGCTCAATTGTTAAGCATCTGCCTTCGGCTCAGGTCATGATCCTGGGATTGAGGCCCACATCTGGCTCCCTGCTCAGCGGGAAGCCTGCTTCTCCTTTCCCCCTCTCCCCTGGCTTGTGTTCCCTCTCTCACAGTCTGTCAAATAAATAAATAAAATCTTAAAAAAAAAACCAAAAACTTAAAGAACTACACGTGGTAAGAGAAGGCATGAACTCACAGGGGAAAAAAAAAACTTTCTTATATGACATCTCTAAATATTGGTCATGTATAGCGGTGCCTGGATGGCGCCATAAGTTAAGTGTCCAACTCTTGGTTTGGACTCAGGTCATGATCTCAGGGATCATGAGATTGAGCCCCATGATTGGCTCCAACCTCAGTGTGGAGTCTGCTTGAGATTCTCTCCCTCTCCTCTGCCCCTCACTCGTGCTCTCTCAGCCTCCCCTCTCTAAAATAATCAATCTTTGGAGGCATACCCTGAAACTAACTGATTTATACTCTGAGACAGACAGATTTGGGAGTTAGAAATAATTTTTATGAAAAAAAAAAGAAATAATTTTTATGATAATCCAGAAAGAATAGAATACAAATCTAGAAAGTTCCAAGATTTTGCTCATTTTAACCTCCTTAACAAATAAAAGTACTGTGCGGCCTGGCTGGCTCGGTTGGTGGAGCATGTGACTCTTGAACTCAGGACTGTGAGTTCAAGCCCCACAATGGGTGTAGAGATTAAAAATAAAATCTTAAATAAGTAAATAAATATTAAAATAACAAAACAGAAGTACTCATCAGAGGTCTCAAACTGCCAATCTCTACATCCCTAATATAAAAAGTTTCCTTCTCAATTACACCGCTGCTCGTATCACATTTTAATCTTTCCTTATATTCAGTTTATAAACTTTGCTATACTACATTCTGCTAGATCGTATTTTCTAACAGTTCTACAACATATTCTCTCTCTTTTTTTAATTTTATTTATTGATTTGACAGAGATCACAAGTAGGCGAGAGGCAGGCAGAGGTGGGGGGGAAGCAGGCTCCCCGCCGAGCAGAGAGCCCGATGTGGGGCTCAATCCCCAGACCCCGAGATCATGACGTGAGCTGAAGGCAGAGGCTCAACCCACTAAGCCACCCAGGCACTCCCTCTGCAACATGTTCTTAAGACTGTACAACTACTAAAATAAGTCGAAGTAATGAAAAACAACTTTTTTCAAATGTTTATTACATTATGTGTATGTATAACATCTTCTGTGAGGAAGTCAAATCTACCAGATAATCTTATTATACCTCTATAATTAAATATTTTAAGTTTGCAAATAACATCCTCTTAGAAACCCATGAGATTAAGCTGGTGATTGTTTAATATGTTTAAGTTACTTTGTATAAAAATGATTAGTATTGATACCATTATTTTCTTACTTGAAGAAATGTAACTCAAGAATAACCGAGTCTCTGTCTCCTGTAAAATCATCAAAACTTATGAGTATCAGAGAATTCAATCTCATCATTTTCCTTTTTCTTTTCATCCGAGTATACAATGGCAGTATTTCTTACAAATTCGCCTTTCTACTGGGAAGTTGTTTTTTTTTTTTAAGATTTTATTTATTTGACAGACAGAGATCACAAGTAGGCAGAGAGGAAGGCAGAGAGAGAGGAGGAAGCAGGCTCCCCGCTGAGCAGAGAGGCTGATGTGGGGCTTGATCCCAGATCCCTGGGATCATGACCTGAGCCAAATGCAGAGGCTCAACCCACTGAGCCACCCAGGAAGTTTTTTTTAAGGTCAAACTACTAAAAATAGTTCAAATTATTCCACAAATATACTACATATGGAGGAACTTAAATAAAATCTACTTCTCCAACATAATACAGTATTCAAACTTAATCTCCTGTGGCCCAATATAATAGTGCCGCCCCCACCCTGCGCAAAAAAACCTTTAAACTAGTCTGAGCAAAACACATAAATAAAAAAATAAAATAAAATATGCTCCACCCTAATAATCTATTTATACAAAACAATGAACTATAAATAATATTAAGTATCTCAAGCAAGTCCTAAAAATACATAGTCCTTAAAGACAACAAAACTACAGCAGAAAGGACACAGAACTAGAACATATGTTATCACCTTCCTTCTAAAACTCAAAATCCCAGTACCATCTCAGAAAGTGGAGTTATGCTCAAGGCAACTCCTTGACATGCTGCCATTAGATCAAGCAGACTGTCTTCTGAGATGTTGCTATGGCAATCAGAGATGGCTATCCTTAAAAAAAAAAAAAAAAAAAAAAAAAAACCTAGTATTATCAATTACAGTTTCAATACAAGCATCTAAAAACTAATCCAATGCTGGAAGAAAAACTGTCTTATAAATGAAGTATAAAGCCTACTGCTCCCATAATTTGCATGGCCTGATGAACTTTTATGGTATGAACTTCAGTTCCTCACTCTCCTTCAATAAACCAAGCAGGAGGCCTTCCCACCAATTCCTTTTCACAAGGATGGAGGGACCAATGGACTAACAGATGGGTGGGAAAGAGGACAGGAAGCAGAATAGGAAGGGAGGGAGGAGACACCTTCCAGCTATATAAAAACAAACCAGAAGCTTTTACCTTTGAACTGCTTCCAAAACAAAGGCAAAGGCAAGTATGAAGGAGCAGATATTTGGGAGTTAAAAAAAAATAAAAACACTAAAATTATTTGCAAGTTTTCCTTAGAGTGCGAAAGTTATTTTTCTTTTTAACATTTTGTAATTTATTCTTCCAAATTCCTAAGTTTGACGTTTCTGATTTACCTGCACATAAATAATGATCACTTAGAGAGATCCTTTTATTTCAAGGAACATATTTCTGGTGGAGAGTTAATTTAGTTACAAGTTAGAAAAGCCAAGAAATGCTTTCTGAAATCTTTACTCATAAGCCCAGAATTTAAAGTTCAAATCTAGCAAAACAGAATTACATCCAACTTGTATAGACTCCCTTTATAACAACCCCCTCCATATACACACATACCTCTTGCAGAAAAACACCCGGGGTGTCTTTAAAAGTACAATTAAGTCACACAGTGAAGTATAGGATTCCTTAGGGATGTAAACAAGTCCACTGGACACAAAGTTCTATACTTCTATTTTTTAACCAACAGATCAGATCAAATAACAGCTACAAAACATAATAAAATCTTGCCAATATGTTGTAATCACGGTAACAAAAAAAAAAAAAATGTTTCTGGGACCATCTGACTCATCTTGTTAAGCAATAACTCAGTACTGGGAGTCAAGAGCCATTTAATGAAACTGGAATTACTTACCAAGAAACCATCTATCTCATCTTCCCTTAGAGTGTAAAATGGTTAAAAAAAAAAAAAAAGGGCAGAGGGAGGAACAGAAGTTTTGCAACCCTATTCAAAGGCACAAGGCTACATCAAATATTTTTAAAATACTAACTAAAAACCTAATTCTCACAAAATCAGAATTCCAATACTGTATTTGTATTCATCCCAAATGTGGATGAAATGCAAGTAACACTAAAGTTTCTCCCTATTTATTAGGGTACCAACAATATCAAAATAAAATATCTTCAACAACAACTTCTTTCTCTTGTTCTCTCTCAAACAACTTACATAGGAATGAGTAAAATGGCTGATTCAAAATCATTTCATTCAACATGCTTAAAAGTAAATAAAACAGCCCCATCCATATTATCAGTAAATGCCTTTTATCCAACCCACTGAAATTTCCATCAAGTGACCAAATGTGTATTTGGTTTCCTCTGTACTACCTTATTGCTAAAAAAAGAAATACATTAATTAACCTTTTGCCCCACCAATGTATGTTGTTGTTGTTTTTAAGACTTTATTTATTTGAAAGAAAGAGCCAGCAAACATGCAGGGGGCTGAGGGAGCAGGAGAAGCAGACTCCCGGATGAGCCAGAGCTCAAAGCCAGCTCAATCCCAGGACCCCAAGATTATGACCTGACATAAAGTCAGCTACTTAACCAACTAAGCCACCCAGCCACCCCGAGAGATGTATGCTTTTAGTGAACTGATAAACTAAATTCACACTTATTTGAAAATGTAAGTAAGCCCACCAATCACAAGACTGCTTTAAAATAGTGAAAATGTTTTCAAGACAACCTTAATTTTACAAATTATCAAAATCTATATAAAAATATCAAAGGATATCTTATCTTTCTTACTTATAGATCCACAATGCCTAGCACAATATTTAGGAAAGAGTAATTGTTTCAAGTACATTTTTTAGATGAAATGTGAATCCAGCCTCTTTCCCTAAATTTCAGGTAGATTAATTTTAATACCAATAAGTTAAAATTCTTTTATACAAAAGTTCTTTTTTTTTTTTTTTAAGATTTTTTTATTTACTTATTTTGAGAGAGAGACAGAAAGAGAGAGGGAGAGAGAGCGTGAGTGGGGGGAGGGGCAGAAGGAAAGGGAGAAGCAGACTCTCCACTGAGCAGGGAGCCCAATGGAGCTCAATCCTAGGACCCTGAGATCATGACCTGAGCTGAGGGCAGATGCTTAACCGACTGAGCCACCCAGATGCCCCAAAAGTTCAATATTTAAGAATCGAAAAACCAGATGTAAGGGGTGCCTGGATGGCTCAGTCAGTTAAGCATCCAACTCCTGATTTCAGCTCAGGTCATGATCTCAGGGTCGTAAGATGGGAGTCCCCAAGTCGAACTCCACACTCAGCAGGGAATCTGCTTGAGTTTCTCTCCCTCTCCCTTTGCCCCTTCCCCCCACTCACACAAGCACACACGTGTGCTCGCTCTCTCTCCTAAAATAAATTTTTAAAAATTTTTTTTAAAAAGATGTGATTAAAAATATAGAAAACAGCTGCTTACTGGTCTTCATGGTATCTCACCTAGAAATGGTGGAACCGACTCCTAATATTCTCCCTACCATCAACTTCCTTGTTCTAATATATTTAACACATTGCAGCCCAGATTAATCCTTCTCACTGCTCAAGACTGTTCAAGAGAGCCCCTAATGGTCTACTGAATGGCGGTAATGCCTTAATTCAGTATTCAAGCTCCCCCATAATCTGACTCAAACTACCTTTTCAAATTTACCTCTTCCTCTTCTCTTTATCACCCCCTTCTCAATAGCCAAGCTGAAATTTTAGCTATGACCAGTTCTTCTCTACTGCTAGTCACTTTTTCAGTAGACCATCTTTTCTCCTTCCTATCCCTGAAGCCCACATGTCCTAGTTCAGCTCCCTAAAGCATCATTTTAAATGCCATTTCCTCCCTGAGAGTTACCTCATCCCAGTAGCTGCAGGTCATCTCTACTCTTCAAAACTCCCAGAGCATTTTATCTGTATCTCCACTATGGTTCTTAAGACATGACAGAGTACATTATTGTTACTGATAGTCATCACTCCTACTGGTATCTAAGACTTTCAAGAATCAATGTTTGGCTCAGGAAAGAAGGTGACATAGATGCTTCTAGAAGGAAGCTACATAAAGGAAAATCTCAAAGCAGTTGGAAAAACTGAAAACCATGGCAAAGGCTACTTCAAGAAAAAATCAAGTTTAAACATGTACTTATTGGTGACATAAATACTGGGAACAAAATTATGAAAGGTCACTTTACTGGCCAATATAGGATGCATGCACCAATGCATGCTCCTTCCTCCTCTTCTCTTCCACATTCACAAACATCCTATTGAATATAAGGGATACAGCAGGTCAAGAGAAATTTGGTGTTTTAAGATATAGTAGCAAAGACCAATGTGCTCTTATTGTGTTTGACACTGAAAATCCCAACCAAGATGTATCTAACTAGCAAGGAGATCTAGTATATGGAATATGTAAAAAAATATGCCATAATAATATATGGCAGCAAAGTTGATATTAAGGACAGAAAACTTTGGGCAAAACCCACTGTCTTCCCCTCAATGAAGAAAACTTTAATTTTCTGCATTTTGGGGGGGGGGGTTTGTTTGGTTTGGTTTCGTTTCGTTTTTATAAAACTGCTAAGTTGGGAAGTCTTTCCCTTTAGCTTGACAGAGTATCAATTGAAGACCTACATTTAACTGTGTTGAAGTACCTGCTCTTACCCTATGATGACTATCACCTCCCAGGAAAGCACGTAAGCAGTACTAAGACACTGCCTGGGCACCCACTCACTGGATGTGGATAACTCTGCAGGATAGAAGCAGGAGCCCAGTGAGAAAAGTTGAGTTCGTATAAGCAACCGCCTCATGATATTAAGGATGCAACACAGAAAAAGTTAATCCTGGGAGGGAAGAGATAAATTACTAAGCAATTTTTTTAAACTTCCTATTCTATAAAGGCAAATTTTGTTGTCTTGAACAGTAACTATGTCGCCCTTGAGTTTCAAATATAAGATTAATAAAGCCCCATCAACCTTCTCCCACCCAATAAATAAAGCCTTTTTATGTCTAACATGCCTTACTTATCAGCGTTAAGCGTGCTTTGCTTATCTAGATCATCTTTCTAACATCCCAAGGTACTGGCATCTTACAAAAGACAAAACTCAAAAAAACCCTTAGTTTAACGTTTTAAACTGAAGAAACAAATCCCTGATGTCACAACAGGAACAAGAAACTGAAGGAGGAAACAACATGAACAGAGCAAAAGTACTATCCCTATCAGAAATTTATCACCCTGTTTTGTACCTACCTGTTTATCTACTTGTCCCACTAAAGGATAAACTCTCAGAGATTAAGAACTGAGCTGTCCAGTTTATCAGTGAATGCCAAATACCCAGCACATCATCTGGCCCATGTCCAAAGTGCAATACCTGAAGACTGAACTGACAAAAAGACACAGCAAGAGTGAAAATTACCCACTAAAACAAGCGCTCTGAGAGTTAGACTAAAATAAGGTGCCCCAAATTCAGATTTTCATTAATTAAATTTCTGAGAAAACTGAACAACTAATTACATACTTCTAGCTCCCAGAAGGCAGTGACCACTCATTCCCAGCACATAGCCCAGTGCATAGCACTCAGCAAATGCTGCCGAACTGAATTCCACACTTCCCTCCTCCGCATTGTATTAAGACATCCCATAACACACAGAGATGCAGTAGCATAACTATCTACTAAGTAGCCTTTTTCTAATTAAACCTTTGTCAGGTCATTTTAGGAATGACTGAATTTTATCCTAACCCAGAGGCATTCAGTGATGAAACTGACTTCAAATAATACCCTTGGTAGAAACTGGAAATAGAATAAAAGATTATTTTTTCTAACTTTCCTTAATAGTGTCCTTAATCTTACCTTTAATCTAACTTTAGAAAGCGAAAACTTTTTCAATCTACTGTCTAATACACTGAGCAATTACTGCCCACTCCCCCCTTAAATATAACAAAGTGAGGATAAGTTTTGAGGGTAAGTTTTTACTCTGTTCAGAACAACGGAGGATGACTCCTGCAATGCCAATTATAATCATGTCAACTAGCCAACATTTACAACAAAAACATGCTTTTTATATCCAACATGTCTTTATCCCAACTCTGGAATTCATGGTTCAGTACTCTGTGTACTTTCTGGCATTTTCAAGAAATTCAATCTTCAGAAAACAGTTTCATACTTAACACATCAGCATTTTGTCTTTTGTGACACTGAGACCATACTTCTGAGAAAGAATAATGAAGCTATAAAAGACTCTCTAATTTCAAATTTCTTCTCCAAATAACCCAACACAAAATCTGTAATTTAATAGAGTACTTATTAGCATTATGCAAAGCACTTAAGACTAGCAGTAAAATATTTGACTGATGGTTTTGCCAAAGAACCGACGACATTTATGACTCAGTGGTAACTTATATTTTCCTATTTTCAGAAACCCAAAAACCAACAAAGGACAATTTTAAAGACTTTTTCAATTATAACAGGAACACAAATGATTTGGATAGACATGTAATTTTTAAGTGATCTAACCAAATGTATACTTTAACTGATTATCATAGTTCTTACAAGTTAGTGTCAAGGGATATTTAAATTATAAAAGCCAATTCCACAAATCATTTTAGTTCAAAAATATTCTGGAAGCAGACAGATTATCAATAATAAAGAGATGGACATTTCAATTTTTCTTTTCCTATACCTTACTGAACTTATTTTTAATTTATACTGAGTTTTAAAAATATGTAATTGAGGAAAATGAAATACAGAGGAAATTCTCATAAGCATGAAGAATTAAATTTAAAATTACCTTTATATAATAATATTTCTGCCATATTTTAAAAATCTAGCAAACAAAGGTAAAGGCAGATATTATTCTTGCCAGTGTTCTAGTATGATAACAAACGATTCAGGGGGCAAGCTTGATAGATTAGTACTATAATATATAAAAATAAAGAAATTCATTTCAGAAGAAAATAATGAATTCTATATTCATCTCATTCTATGCATCTCTAAGTGATCTTTAGGATTTCTTTATAAAGAGATACATAAAGATTGATTCGTTTTTGTATGTTCCTAATGTGACCTCGATTAAAATCCCCACAATCATCAAACCACACTTCCAGAAGCACTCATCTATTGTACACATATTAACTTAAATTTTTGTAATTTAAAATTTACACCATTTCTAGGCAAAATTGAGAGTAAAATGTTCTTTTTCAAGAAATGTTCAACATTTTAATGCCTAAGACCTAATTCCATAAAGTTCTTATCTAATTAAGCTCAGTTACCAAACAGCTTTTGTGTGAAACAGCAAAATTATCTCTAACACTAACACCTGGACTAAAAGTATATAGATTATCTTACTTTGTTTGTGCTATTATACCTAATAAATCTTCTCACAAAATTCATACCCAATAATCATAAAATCGTTGCAAATCTCCATAAAATATTAATCTGAACTAAGGTTCCAATGAATATTCACTTTTCCCAAATGCTATGTTCCATACTCACAGATTTCCAAGAGAAAGCTGGGAACTCATTGTTTATAGAGCCCACTCCCAGATTTCCCATTTCTTTCAGCAGGACATCTAAATACACAAACTGAGCTTAAAAAGAGTCCATAACCAATGAAAAGTCTTCTGTGTTGATATACCTAAAGTGGCAGAGTTTAAATTTTATAGTCCCTACACTTCAGAATTAACCAAAATAAGTGACCAGATAAATTTGGCGGCACAATACCTAACCCTGGGAAAACTTTAAAAACTGGAAAAAGCTGTGTAGCTCCACTGTTTTTTTTTTTTTTTATTTTTTTTTTAAGATTTTATTTATTTATTTGACAGAGAGAAATCACAAGTAGGCAGAGAGGCAGGCAGAGAGAGAGGAGGAAGCAGGCTCCCTGCCGAGCAGAGAGCCCGATGTGGGGCTCGAACCCAGGACCTGGGATCATGACCTGAGCCGAAGGCAGCGGCTTAACCCACTGAGCCACCCAGGCGCCCCACTCCACTGTTTAAATAAAGCATCCCAACTAATATACTACTGAGCTAAAAAGCCGGTGATTAGTCTGCAGTCCCTCTAGTGTTCAACCAGTTAAATTAACAATCTCAAGATGGCAAAGGCTGGTATTTCATATCTACTAAATCTGTCCAACATACCATATGAAAATGAATTTAATAAACACAAAACAAGGTGCAAAAACAAATCAGCAGAATCTTAAATTTTTCCCTGTAAATCATTTAAGCTGAAATTCCAAAAGAATAAATTCAAAACTACTTTCAAGTGCAAGACTGATCACCAAGCCCCCAGCATGACACCTAACACCTAACAAGTGAATGATAAATATTTGATTCTTGTCTGGTTCCCAGACTATGTCAAGCTATCATTTATTCTCAGTTTATTGCTACTATAAAATTAGGCACAATAAGCATAAATAAAAACTATTCTGCAAATAAAAAAAACAAACGTAAAAAGGGAAATGGGGCCTATTATAGCATGCGACATGAATGAGAGTAGTAATGCTTGTTAATCCAATATTCTTGCGAATTCTATATATGTAATAGTGAATAAAAAGTCGAAAAAACTGGTCCACTGATAATTAACATATACCATACACTCACTATAATTTTCAAGGACTAGACCACAATCCTATTAAAACAACATGGAACATAATTTTAGTTTTTTATTCTAAAATCCCATACCTGAATAGCCAAAGCCAGAAAATGACCAGTTACAAGATACTTTTTTAAAAATCAAACACCTATTGGGGCGCCTGGGTGGCTCAGTGGGTTAAAGCCGCTGCCTTCGGCTCGGGTCATGATCCCAGGGTCCTGGGATAGAGCCCCGCGTCGGGCTCTCTGCTCAGCAGGGAGCCTGCTTCCCTTCCTCTCTCTCTCTGCCTGCCTCTCTGCCTACTTGTGATCTCTGTCTGTCAAATAAATAAATAAAATCTTTAAAAAAAAAAATCAAACACCTATTATATAATTGAATTACTATTGACAATGCCAAGTGAAAAGGAATTCAACTTTTATTCACAGGTAGAAATTATGGCCAAAACTTAATTGTAAAATAAATTCATGAAGATTTAAAATAGTTTGACAGTGAGGTTCATTAAAGAAAAAGTATGACTATGAAGTGCATTTACACAGCCTTTAAATCTATGAGCTTTTCATATTCACTTCACCTTGTATCATAAAATAAAGCTGTAATTCCCATATTAGAGATAAGAATAAAAGACGAGCAAATTTAAATGGTCTATAATGACATATATAACAGGAGGCATGGCATGACCATTCCACCTTATTTTTAGTTAACATACTTGTATTATGATCTCTACCTCTCAAAAGTAAACTATAACTAAAGAGTGGTAAATTTCTTCCTGGCCTCTGTTCCATTTTCGGATACGTGAGTAAGGGTGAACAGGAAGGAGTAATCCACAATCCATGACCTATACTTCCACGGAATGCCAGGTAAAGTCACAAACGGAAAAAGAGAATGATAGATGGTTCCTGGCCAAGAAAGTGTGATTCATTAATGATGGAAAGACTCTTCAAGTCTCCTCTGGGAGATGTGGCTGCATTCCATGTGTTGCCAAATGGAAATTTCAACCAATACAGGAAATTCAAGCTACTTTAGGTATATATGTGTGTTTGCAAGTATCTCTGGAAGAGACAGATCGATTTTTTTAGTAGTCTTTGAAAAATGCCATTTAAAATTACAGAATTGGTAAAGTACTAACTTGCTATCTTAGAGTATTTGATGGAACCAAAAGGCTATCTTTTACAATAGAAAAGATGTATACCAACACTAAAAAGTGCCTATTAAGGATTTCATTGAAAATGTTTACTTAAATCATATACTATATCTCATTTTACCAAGTAGTCTATAGTCATCATATCTTAAAAAAGTTAGCAATTAATTCAGGATTTCAGGGTGAGAGAAAGAAAGCTCAATGAAAGCTTTCAGTCAGTTGGATTCTATACTGAAAATGTGCAATTTCCAGAGAGAGCCCAGCAGAGCAATGTTAGCTAATTTTTTCTATGTAGCAAATATCAACTCTGTTGAACTGGCAACTTATAACATATGTAGGACACCCAAGGTCATTCAATCCATGATGTATTTATAAGTTAACAAGGCTTCTGACACAGAAATACCATTAAGCACTTTAACCCATTTAATAGGACCCTCCCACAACTTCTGTTCTACAAGACAATTAGAACACAAGCTTTTTGCTAACTGTCCCAACTACTTGCTATCTACAACACTAATGGAAATAATTTATGGAAAATTAGTCAATAAATTTTAATAAAAACTTTCAAAACTAAACTGCAGACTATAAAAAATAGGAAGCTGCAAAAAAAAAGGAAGAAAACTGTATCACTGTCTTTCCAATATACAGTTAAATCAATGAAACAAAAAAAAAACCTTTCACATATGCAGTCGTTATGTGTTCTTTATTTTTTTTTCAAGATTTTATTTATTTATTTGACAGAGATCACAAGTAGGCAGAGAGGCAGGCAGAGAGAGAGAGAGGAAAGCAGGCTCCCCACTGAGCAGAGAGCCCGATTCGGGACTCGATCCCAGGACCCTGAGATCATGACCTGAGCTGCAAGACAGAGGCTTAATCCACTGAGCCACCCAGGTGCTGCGTATGTGTTCTTTAAAACAGTCTTCTAAACAACAGCCTGTTCTCCTCTGTGATCCAAAATACTGGGAGGACCTGGGAGTAGTCAATGATGACAGATTGATAGTCTACACAAACTCCTATTATACTCATTCATTTACTCGTTAATTTATTCACAACAAATATGTGTCAGGAATTGTGCTGGTCCCGGAATTACAACTATAAGCAGGAGTCAGATGCAGGTCCTGCCTGCCATGAAGCCTACAAAGGGCCTTCCCTCCAGTCCTATTCAAAAACTCTCAAAAAAACCCAACTGCCTATGAAGCCCAAACTCATTGGCCTAGGTTTTAAGCATAAATATGCATTTTTCAATCAACTTCTCATCTTTAACTCTTCCCAAATAGATATTCCAAACTTTCCTCTCTACATCCTTACACATGCAATTCCATATACATGAAGTGTGCTTGCCCTAACATAGCCATATGTCCAAACACCAAAATCCTACCCATTCTTTAAGGCTCAGCTCAAGAATTAACTCTTCATCAAGGCCCTGCCTCCTTCTGTAACTGAAAAAATACTGTGTGGCCCCTCTTAGGACATCTATAACTAATACCCCACGTACAAATGCTAGCTCCCCTATTTGTCAGCTTCTAAAAAACCAGAGTATGTTTCTGATTCATTTCTGTATTCTGAGCAGCACCTAAGAGAATGCAGGCTCAATAAAAATCTGTTGGATAAATACATGGTGGTAACCGTAAATATTAAAGATTAAATAGTGATAACAGTTTATGTTTATAAAGCTCAAAGAATGATTTTAAAACATCTTCTCATATATTATTTTATCACTATTGGACAATACTATAAATTTTTTTAATGTGTGGGCAATTGAGCTGAATCAGTAGGACCTCAGGGCATTCCGTCAAAACATTTTTGCCCCCTGAGGATCTTCTAGCTCACTGCCTCAATCATACTGGGAATCAGAATGCTATCTATGCATATCTGGACTAATCACTGATAATACTATGGTTAAGTCATTTAACCTTTTTAAATAAAATGGTTGCGTGCTTACTGAGGATGGGTTGGGGGCCAGGGGGATATATATTCAAATGTGTTTGAGGGCTTTGGCTAACTGAGTTCTGCTTAATGAAGCCTTTCCTTTAGCAATGGGGATAATTGTCCCAGCCAAGTCTGCTACTCAAATCAAGAGCCCGTCTTTGTTACACTCTTCATGAAACCAGTAAATGGCATGATAAATTTTTCCATAATAGAGTCACTGTCAACAAATGTTATTTCCTCCCTAAACAATCAGAGTTGCATATAGTTTTCTTCCAAGGATGTCAAAGCAGACGTCCTTTCCACTATTACTATCTACTAGGTGACTTTTAAAATAAGTTAAAAATATAGTGCCTAATACCGACCCGAGAGTATCTGAATTTTTCTAATTCAGACTACCTACGTTTCAATATAAATAACATGCCCTCTTATAAAGAGCAAACATTAAATTTTTGCTTATGTTTAAATAAGCCCAAGATTACCTGTGAAAAAAACAAAACAATCTTAACGAAGAAACCTCATCTTGATGAGGTCCTTCACACTCCCGGTTTCAGGGAGTCATTCTACAGATACTTGAGTATTTCCTAATGGTGTCAGAAAGTAAGCCTTCAAGATTACCAAGAAGTCTTATCTGCCCCAAGGGCAGCAAAGCCATAAGCAAAAGTATTTTTTTAATGGCAGATATTTTACATATGATATTATATTAAGTAGGAAGACAAAGTTTCCAATAACAGATTTGTGAATGCTCTAACCTTCCCTTTACCATTTTATACATCCAATCTTTTTCAACACAAAGATACTTTGTCTTCATCCAATTTTTATCTTATTCTTAATTTTTTTTTTTTTTTTTAAAATCAAGACAGTTCTGCTGCATGATTAACTACAAACTGCAGGGTATTATTCTGCCACAATACCCTGGCAACCAGCTCATACTCAGTTACACTATCACATTATTTTTTAAAAAAATTAAAAAAAAAAAAAAAACCCTAATTGTATGATCATGTGGGTATTGTAGAAGCCCTTTAGTTCAATCCTAGATGGGCCTCAAGAGGATAATGCTTATTCAGTTGAACTCACTGCCAAATCACAATATGAAAGAGCCAGTATCAAAACAAGACCCAATTATACAAAGAGTGCATTTTATCAATGTCGGGTTTATAAGAAATAGGTATGTGGCCCAGTACTTGGAGAAAATTGTTCAAAAATATTTACACAGATGGAGCTCTAAAGGAAATTATCGAACACTTGCTAGCCATAATGATATTCAATGAGCATCAATTCAGGTAGTACCAGGACAGCATCAGTCACAAAATAAGAGCAACACAGTCTAATTTCATAATTCTCTAATACTTAAAAGAGACTGCCAAACTGTTGGGAACTTTTGGGATGGGGGAGAAGCAGCATATTTATGTATTATTTCAACCATTACAATACTCTTTTAAAAGCATAAAAAAATCTTAGTTTCCAGTGATACGCATTGCTGAGTAGACTACACCGAGTTCTAGCTGCCATTTGCTCAAACATTCTAAAACAAAACAAAATAGAAACCGTTTGTAAATACTTTTTCAAACAATTATTCATGAATGTTAGTCCCAGCATAAATTGGTTTAGTCTACCACACTTTGAACAGGTCCAGAATAATTAAATGGTAGCCTCAGCAACCACCTCCTGCTTCCTCCAATAGTTAACATGTTCTTTTACTGTGATTTTTCAAAATACATACCTATGATAATAGATCTCTAAGAAGAGGGGGGAAAAAACCCCTCTTAATGACAACAGAAACAAAACTGTTTCAGTTACTTCAGTTAAGATATTTTATAACAGCAAATTGCTAATCTAATAAACTAAATCTAATAAACTAAATATTCAAATGGCTTATATTCATGTCAAATTTTTATGACTCTGAAACTATTTTTATTTTATTTTTATTTTCCCTTTATCTTTAGTGTGTGCTCAGTTAAGAGGACCTAGACTAAATGTTTATGAGCTGACATTACTGGAACCAACATTTGCCACGTGTCACAGAAAATATTTAAATCAAAAAAGATAGGTCCTCTGTCCAGTATTATGCAAGCCAGCATTCTTTCTGTAAGTACAGGAAATAGATCTGAGTTGATATAAATAGAATTGGAACAGTTATGTGGGTTTTATTTAAAATGGTTTGGGAAACTTGACTGACTCATTTTATATGGCACAATCACATAGTTTCACGTTATATATAGCTCTGCAACCAAATAATGGGTTTGATTTTGAAAGGTACAACATATGGGGCTGGATTCTACCATAATGAGTGACATGAGAAAGTCACTCACAGGCATTTTCTAAGCTTCAGTTTCTTTCTGCCTATACTAATTTCAACAGCATAAATGGAAGAGGACATTCTCTGAATCCTCCCAGTGATGACCTAGGAGATCCATTCTCACCTTCTTCCTTATTAGAAAAGCCCAATTTCACTGGAGGGACTTTTTACTTCATCTCCTATGTAAAATACTAAACAGTAAAACTGACATGATGCCATCTGAATGGGTCAGCAATGAATTTCCTTGTAAATTCATGTCAGTAATGTATTTGCTTATAAATTCTGCAGCAAAGGTGGTGTTCTCTAGATAGATAATTTTGTATCTCTACCTCATTCAATTTTAATGTTCAAATATATAATTTTTTCTGGAATTAATTAGGCCATTAAATTCTACTCATAGCTAAACTTTTTCTCAATTTGCTACATTCATGTCCTTATGTTAACGTCCCTTAAAAAAAAGAGATAACAAAGAAATTATATTATGAGGCAAAGAAATCTTTATACCACTTTAATGTACAAGAACCTCTCCTAAATCTTTCAATTTTCTTTTAAGGAATAAAACTTTGAAGTACAACGTAAACAAAGGGAGTGGGTATCAAATAAGCTATCCTTACAATTACTAGCCTAAATACTTTTGTATCAGTCACAATATATTCATCACTAAAATTACTTACATACAAAGGAGGGAAAAAACTATAATACACTAAATAATGGTTTCTCTAATTTCAGGTTAATTTTCAATCCTACTTGTTCAAGTGGTGACTTTAATCCTTCATTAGTGGGGGTTTTACTCATGTTTACTTTATACAAGTAGGACACTTCATATCAATGCAAAAATATTGGATTGTAATGCCTTTACTTACCAAAACATAAATCCCCCCCTTAAAACCAACTGATTAAACTTTTCCCTGAAGCAGCAATCTTTAAATTATAATTTTTTACCAACTGTTTAATTTTCATACCATTAGAACATAAGCCCTTTACATATTATTTCACCACAATCTCAGTATAAATGTCTCATTTTTCATAGAAAAAGCTAATTACACGGTTCAGTAAGTTGCCTGTGGTAACACATCGATTTTATTTACATTCCACAGTTAGACTTTAGCTTGTTCTCTCAATTGCAAGCACGCCTAGCTTAATAATTCTATCTAATCCATTAGATCTTTTCCTATTCTTCATATGAAAGAATTCTGAATTGTACGATAACTTTACAATATAAATGTGTTGCTTACAAAAGTATTAATAAGTATTCCATTTTCTCTTTTATGAGAAACTTATGACTTTCTGTTAAATCTATTATTTCAGTTAAATACACACTGGAATCATTTGGATAATCATCAATGAAAACTATTAGTATTTTATGCTTTAGAAAAGGAATTCTTTTAAAACTACACATAAGAAAACAAAACACAGTGTAACTACTTTAAAAGTCAGAAATTTTTTATCAAGAGTTGAATAATTTAGGTCCAGTGAGAACTAGGAATACTTAGTTCATAAACTATTTAGAAATAGCTATCATTTTCCACTAAGTAAAAGTGCTTATTCTCACGAAATACAAATGTATTCTTCTATTACTATATACATAATAACAACAAATATGAAAATTAAAGTAAAATTCACTTTTCAGCAATGCAGTGTTAATCTCAAGAATTAACTCCATGTATAAAATCTCCATATAAATGTTGATAGGTAAAATACTACAAATCTAGAATGCTGCAGAAAAATTCACCAGAATTTTATACTTGAAAAATAAATAAATCCAAACAATAAATTCCAAAAAAAAATTCTTTTCTAATTTAATCAGAGATTAATTTCAATGAATCATAAACTGACCACCAATAATGGGAAAAATATTTATATAAAACCAGGTGAAAAAAGTCAGGGATCAGATAATCTCTTTAGAAGAAGAAACTCTGAAACTGAACATTCTGCCTACAGATAACTTCACTCCTGTGAGTTTTATATGTAAAAGGATCACTACTTTCACAAAAAGTAATTTTTTTCAATTGAGAATAAAGCCATTCACAGTGTTGACTGAAATGATTTCATTTTGTCAAAGACAACCAAAGCCAAAATTCAACTGAAAATTCACAAACCATAAGATATAATAGTATATTCCTGTATACTTAACTATGATTTTAGAAAACTCAATGTCAACACTTTTCAGAGTTTCACTTTACCGTCATAATCTGCCTTGGTTAGATATCCCATGTTTTTCTTCTTTCTCCTCTCCTCTGTTCCCCTACCTTTCCTGTTACTTGGGAATGTAGTCTTCATTTGATCTCTGTTGTTTCTAATAGCTCAAAGTCAGGTTTCTCCTCAAGCCAGAGTGAAAAGTGGGCTAGGGAAAAGAATATTCACTGTCTCGAAGTCCCTGATTTACCTAATAATTACAGAAAGAAAAGGGTGTCCACCAGATTTTTCCTTTACACAGGAAAAATCTGGTGGACACTAAGTAATCAAAGTTAGCAAGATCAATATTGAGACAAATTGACATGTGCCTTTGATGGGATGGCACAGAAATACTCATCACCTACTCAATATTCTTGTCAAAAATGTTTAACCTGAATCTAATCATAAGGAAAGAGACAAATTCAGAATATGAAAAATTTGACAGGACAACAAATTACATCAGTACCACTGAAAATGTCCTACCTTCTCACAGAAGTTACATGATCAAGTATTTAGGGGTGAATATTCATGAAGTCTAGAAATTACCTATAAAATGGTTTAGCCAGAAAAAAAGTTATGTGTGTGTATACCCATCAATATTTTTCAAAAAAAAAAAAAAAAGCTGAGGAGGGAACTAGGTTCTGTCTTGGAGATAGCTAAACAAAGGTTCTAACAATCCTATCATTTCAGATTATATACATTTTAATCTATATATACACATTACAGTACTAGCAAACTGGCTCTCCATTCTCTTCTCTCAGCCTTCCTCCATCCTTACAAAATGCTCACTTCTCTTTCCAGAGGCTTGCAATCAGTTCGGTGATATATGAAACAGTGTTAGCGTGTCTTAAATTATCTTACACCCGTCACTACTAGAAAACAAGATCCCTCTTTCCTAGTTCTCTAATGTCTAATCCTTTTTTGCAATTGCCCATACCTCCTGGCACAGGTGGCAGCACTCTGAAAAATAAGAAACCAATACTCATGACTATAAATGCAACAAAGGGTAAGCACTGCCACTCCGCCTCTACACTAACAGGGGGCCAATTCCTAAGGCTTCCAACATGCTGGGGCAATTTTTAGAGGTAGACAGATGTATCCCTATTCTAATTTACATCTGTCTGTCTACCTGTAATAATCAAAAGGAAAAGAGATAGCACAGATAAATTTTAAAATTATAGACTGCATATCTATAGCTTGGTTTCTTTATAGAACATACACAAAATAAAATGGATATTTAATGCCTTATTTTTAATTAGGTTTCAATCTCCTCACAATATCAAATTATTAAACGTTTTAAGCGTATTTATTTTAAGTTAACCTTCTGAGAGTACTAGAAGCCTGTATTTGCCCACTGTACCATTTTGGGGTTTTAAGATAGGATATCTTTCCCACCACTTACTAATAACCAATCAAATGGCCAGAAGATTGTGTTCATAAAATAATTTTGTTTGGTGCATTTGGAAAAGTCAGTTTGGTGTATTATATCAATCACTAAAATTCAAACTGAAAAAATGCAAAAGAATTTAGTCAAGCAAAATGAACAAAGGTATAATAAAATAAAATTGGCAAAGACTATTAATAAAAAGTTCAGTGTGTAATCATTGGTATTTTTTAACTTAAGTAAATCTGTACCTTAAACTGAGGAGAATGTTTAAGTTCATAGCTCAATTCAGAATAATTTATTACAGTATTATTGCCTTCCTGCTCATACTCATCTTGCATAGTATCTTCCTAATCATGTCTGAAACTTTCCTGATCAGAAATCTGTAACAATTCCTCAAAATCTATCAAATTCGGTGCAAATTACTCATCCTTACTTCAGTGCACTCGTTACGGCCCACCTTCCCGGTCTTTCAGTCTCTCCTCACTATTTCACTAATAGCCTAAGCTCCAGACAAACCTGCTCTTCACACCATTTGTTCACTGCCAGCAGGACCTTTGTACAGGCTACTTCCTCTAACAAGAACAAGTTCCATCCCAACCTAGGTAGCTCCTACACATCCAATAAGATGCACCTCAAGCCTCTGGGCTTCCCATCATCTCCCTATCCTGTTTCCCAAGACTGAATCTGATGCTTGTGCAAAATCCTATAACTCAACCAGTTACAGCTTACTTCACTGTAGCATAATTATGGATTCATTTAGCTCCCCCCACCCCCAATAAGAATGTGAGCTCCTCAAGTATAAGGAGTCATTTTACATACCCAGGACTGATCACAGCTCTTGCCTAGCCTTAGAAGTTGAACAAATAGACCAGAAACCAAGAAGGTCATCAACCCTTGGCACTAGGGCTATCAGTGTTCCTATTCTAAGTTTATAAAACATTTGTGCGTTGGTCCTAAAACTGAATGTCTGCCCATTGGGAAAGCAGTCAATCTAGTACATTTCTCTCACACAGACTTTCAGTGTCTCTTTGCACTGTACATATTGTCTTGTGCTTGTCTTACACCCTTTTTAGACTCTCAACATTTCAAGGGTAGAGATTACATCCAAACACTGTAACTGGACCCACAGATACGGGTACTCATGGATGGACACAAGGAAGGACATTCACATGTTTGTGTTCAGCCAGTGCCCTGCCTCAACAGCATTATGTGGAGAAGCCAGCAAAGTTAAAACCTACCTTGCAGAGATCCAAAAGACACATTTTAAAGTTCTGATCTCTTCATCATGCCATCTAAGGTTTATTATGAAACTATGTATAGCAGAAGTCTACACAATTGTCATATGTATAGGGAGGGATATCTTTGCTGCTCTGACATTTTATTATTCTTTTACTCTACCCAAATTTTAAAACTCAAACTCAAAAATCTGATCACTCCAACCCAAAAGTGTAATACTTTAAAAGTTGGTATTTTTACTGTAAGATTTTTATTTATTTATTTGACAGAGACAGAGAAAGCATAAGCAGAGGGAGCAGCAGAGGGAGAGGGAGTGGAAGAAGAAAGCTCCCCTCCAAGCAGCGAGACTGATGTGGGCCTCAATCCTGGGACCCTGGGATCATGACCTAAGCTGAAGGCAGATGCTTAACCGACTGAGCCACCCAGGTGCCCCCAAAAGTTAGTATTTGAGGAACTTTAGCAAGCACTGAATGTTCTACAGAACAATCATTTAAAAACTGTCAAGGTGTTTTAATTTTGTTGAATGAGTTGTCAATGTAGTCAATGTAGTAGCAACAGTCACAATTAGATGAACTGTTCTCTGTGCTAGTCTAAGAACTTCTAACTTTTCTTATCCTTATAACCCAATTTACAGTGAGGAAAGTGAGGCAAGGACAAGTTACTTGATCAACGATACACAGCCAGCAAGCAAGTGAGCAGGGATTCAAACCCACCCCATGCTCTGAACTACTATGCCAGATAAATATACTAGGCAAGATAAATAGCAATTCTCCAGGCACGGGCCCAAAAGTGTTTATCTAAGTGACAGGGACAGACTATAAAGGTATTTAAGTGCTCCCTCCGACTATTTCATAGATACTTCAAGCAATTAACAAAAAAAATCTAGTATCTCAAAACTAAACTTGTGTGTCTATCCTGCAGAGTTGTTCTCTTTATATGAGGATACTTTACACATTAAATCAAAGATGGTTGCTTAGGTGTTGTATTACAGTGAGGATTCTTAGTAGTATCCCATTTTGGGTACATTGGAAAAACAAGGGAACTACCAAGGATTTTAAGAAATAGTAAAATGTCCCTATAAAAAGAAAATGTTACAGTAATGGTACCATCACGCTTAATGTTTACAGGGTTCTGTTAAAATTTATTTTACCTAAAATGAAATCACTCTTACATATATTAAAGATCAAAACAGATTTCAAAATATCCTCACTTACTATGACCACCAATTAAAATATTTCTTTGTATCTTTTTCTCATGATCACTCTACCTGTCATACAAAGTTATCCTTATGCCACTCATTTTTCTAATTAAGTTCAAAGACTTTCTCATATTAGGTTGAACCATATAAAATTACCTTTTCCAACCACTTTTACGTATGGGATGGACATTTCCCAGGCTTTACTTTAATCCAGTAACTTTCCCCAATTCAACATATCAAAGAGAACAGACATACTTAACAAAGTTATGACTGTTCCATCACTGGATTACTTTCCTGGTGGCACACAAGAGAATAAACAGCATACACTGTTTTCAGACTCAATAAAAATAAAAAATAATCATTCTCATGAGAAATCATTCACAATATATTGTCAGATGAAAAAAATGGAATTACAAAACTGTATAATATCAATTCCATTTATACATAAAAATACCAAATATTAAAACTGTTTTAGGGGCGCCTGGGTGGCTCAGTGGGTTAAAACCTCTGCCTTCGGCTCAGGTCATGATCCCAGGGTTCTGGGATCAAGCCCCACATCGGGGTCTCTGCTCCATGGGGAGCCTGCTTCCTCCTCTCTCTCTGTCTGTCTGCCTACTACTTGTGACCTCCGTCTGTCAAATAAATAAATAAAATCTTAAAAAAAAAAAACAAAACTGTTTTAGACATCAGGACTTTTGTTCTCTTCACTTGACAGTTGTGTTTTCCTAGTTTTCTAATTAAAATGTAGTATTTCTGTGTTTTGTAAAAAAGTTCAAAAAAAGTCGATCTTTCCTTATTCTTTACCAAAAAAATACTCAATACATCAATGAAATATAAAGCAACTATAAAAAAATAAATAAAGCAACTATAAAAATTTTAATAGCCTTCATCTTTTTGTTAACTCAGTAACAAAGTCCATGAGAAATAACACAGTAACTTAATTCTAAGAACGCTGATTATGCGCTTTGTTGGTATGGACAAATAACTATACATCAGGTATATTTGGGTTTGGTTTCATCATTATTATAAAGTGATTAATTTGTGCTGCTAACAAATAAAGACCAGACCAAAATGTTAAAACATTCGGTATCAATATGGAGTAGAGAAATGGAAGGAGATTAAGAATCAGAATCGTAAGAAATAAAGGATGAACAAACAAAAATGCTCTATTCCTCTACTACATGCGTAAAAAATTTTAGAACAAAAATATATGTTTTGATACTTAAATGGACAAACATAGATGTTATAATTATCTTCTAGGGGTATCTTATTTTAAAAACCCTGATAAATGGAATCCAGATGCAGTTAAACTAATTTTACCTGAGTTCCTTGCTAACTACATGAAATACGCTTTGATATGTATATAAGTTCTGAGAGTCTGCTGATTAACCAGCTAAGTAAGCAATCTTACCCAGACATCGTTCTTATATTTATAAACCAAATATTCTACAAACTATGGAAAGAAAGGTTTGTGTTGAATAGACAAATGGACCATAAGGTAAACAGTTAATTAGTCCACTGAGGTTTACTGCCCTCTGGCTGTTGTGGCCCGGGATATCACAGATTTTTTAAAAACGGCTGCAAAGGAAAGCTAGGAAAGTATCAAGCAAAAGTTGGCAGGAAATCCTTTAGGCAAATTCAAACACCTTAGAACAGGCCCTCAAATATAAAGTTAGTTTTACTCCTTCCTTTAAAAAAAAATACTAAATATATCAACTAACAAAACATTTCAAATGCTATCTGAACTTTTTCAATCACACACTAACAAAATACAGACTAGTTTGGACATAATAAAAGTTGGCTCTAGGAAACTTAGGTCAGGAAGATTAACGTACTACCCTAAGGATTGTAACTAATCTTGATTTAGAAAAGTTCTTTAGCATGCTAGATGGAAACATTTAGGTAAATAAGTAAAAAATTTTGAGCATTCAAGAATATTAATAACGTTTCCAATGGTTATCAATCTGTGGTAAATACAAAAAGTAACTTAGAATAATGAAACTCTTGTATTAATTCAAAGTTTCCAGATATCAGATGTAATCTGAAGTTAAAAATTAAGCAACACTGGACCAAGTATTTTCTGGAATCACCTAATTATATAAAATGCAGAAACAAAGGAAAACTTGCCATATCAAAATTATACCAAATTCTTTATATTAATCTTTCTTCAGAATACTATCCGATATCATCTCATAATTTTGTCCAGTAAGACTTGTACTAACTTTCTATTATCACTTTATAATTTTCCACCAGAGTTCAGTTGGTAATGAACCACAACAGCCACAATCCAAAAAAAAACAATCCTGTTCATTTCACTGACTTGCTAATTACTCACAATTCACTATCACTTTAAAACAGTGGATCTTGCCTCATTTCCAGCCCCAAAACATCTAGGAGACACAATATTTCCTTTAGAAACAGTGGTTCACAGGTTCTGGTTCCTAGCGTGACTGGGAAAGAACAAGAGATCTGGGGGGAAGGGGCCACAGAAAGAAGAGGGGTAAGAGTGAAGACCTTCCTTTTGAGAGACACACATTAAACAATTGGATTTTTCTCAGCAAGTCTTAATAAATTCTTTTTGAAATTTACTACTATTAAGAAATATATATGATGCTAACAGTTTTTAAGAAAAAACAAAAAGCTTACCCTGCAGTTCATGATGTATTACACCCACTAGGTTGGGTTCGTCTCCCCACCAGAATATCCATAACTCTTTGCAATCTGGTTTGACATCACGACGCCATACACACAGCAAGTTGGCTTGCAGACAACGGATGAAACTTAACAGGATTGGATCATCTTGGGCTGGGGCTGAAATTATGGGTCCACAGTCCCCGTGCCCTCCAAAATTGTACCTACGCCATTTGATTCCCGTGAGTTCAGCCTGGAAAAAAACAAGAAAATTACAATGGTTTTGGTATTTCTTCTTAGTCACAGAATACTAAGAACAAGCTCCCATTCAGACAAGCAAAGTTGCTAAAATAACTATTTATATTACTTCAGATAAAATTTCTCACTGAATAATTTCATCAGTCCTCCTTGATTTTTAAAAGGAGAAAAAAATCACTTCTTCCTATCAAGATTTCTACACAGCTCTTTATATTAAATACCAAATTACAATAAACAGATGATGATTATTTCCAGTTGAACCATTTTTACCAAAAACTTACTATAAAGTCCTCACATATAAAACAATTTTGTTACTCTGTATGTGATTCATAAATTATACTTTGAAATCAAGTAAGAGTTTAAATAAGTTTGTAAAAGTGAAATAATTTCTTTCAAAGGATTTCCTCAATTTCTTTCCATGAAGAAGTTACAGTTTGAATCATCTTTAATCAGGAAAGCAGTGAGCCCGTAACACCATAGTGCTTTATTACTAACACCAAAGCAAGCTACTAATGAAATGGATGTAAAGTTATCACCAATTTATGCATGTTCTTTAGCATGTAACACAGAAAGAAACTTTGCTTCTAAGAACAATTCCCTAATGTAGTTTTGTCTTTTGTTTTCTAAACACATTTTAAAACACCGACACGAAACCAGCTGAGAGCAGAACCTAGATCTTTATTCCATTACCTACATTTGTATTTTTTTTTAGATTTTATTTATTTATTTGACAGACATAGATCACAGGTAAGCAGGGAGGCAGGCAGAGAGATGGGGGGAAGCAGGCTCCTTGCTGAGCTGAGAGCCCGATGCGGGGCTCAATCCCAGGACCCTGAGATCATGACCTGAGCCCAAGGCAGAGGCTTAACCCACTGAGCCACCCAGGCGCTCCTACATTTGTATTTTAAAATTTCATAAATCTTAGAGGTCTAAAGAACTAAAATTCAAAGATGTTTCAACACAAACAGAAGGTGAATTCCTTATTTAAGTAGCTGTAAACTATAACCATGCAGTCAAAATGGACAATAAAACGGATTCATAACATAATTCTGTACAAAAACAGTCCACGTGCCCCTTGCATTGGATCCTTACTCATCTTCCCCTCCCCACTCCCACCAAGTCAATTTCTGTCTATAGTTGTTTTTCAAAAAACAAGTACCACAGGGTAGAAAAATAACGATACCTTCTGTTAACATAACTGAAACAAATTTAAAGTGCTGAAACAATCACTATAATGAACACATTCAAGAAAAAATATATATCAATTTTTTTCGATCCTAAACAAGTGCTTCACTTTAAAAAAAAAAATGGTTCCAAAAATAATAATATCCAAACTAAAACTGTATGGCATTTAGGAACTTACCCCTTTCACATTATGAGATATGCAAATCTAATTTCTAATGAATATTCTTAGTAAAAGCTAGTATTGGCATCATTTATGCTTTCCCCTTTATGCCACTTTGTTTTCTCTGAGTATGAAAGTACTATGTGGATAATGCAGTAAGTTCAAAAATAAATAATCGCACCAGGAATATTTTCCAAAATCACATGAAAAATAATTATTAGTGTCTTAATGTATGTTCTTCCTATTTTTCTGTACATACACAATTTTTACTTTGGAACCATATTACACAGTCTCATATCCTGCTTTTTGAATTATTATAAACATTTTTGTATATTATCCTTCAAAAAGTTTTTAATGTTTGCATATTTATTATTTATTGGAAAAAACCATAATTTACCCCATAACAACTAAACAATCTTCCACTTTGTTCACTATTATAATAATAACTGGTAAACACTCTTGAACATTGTTACTTTCCTGATTATTTTCTTAGAAGACAATGCTTGATGCACAATTACCAACAAATACGAATATAAGACTCATGGATGAGGGCCACCATACAGCTTTTCAATTAATAGTCCCACCAATACGAATAACCTCCTCCCACATTGCATATCTTCTTAACAGGATGGTATGTCCCTGTACGATTATATTCAGTCCTTTCTCGACTTAGAGGAAACCATTATCATCTATTTCATCAGAGGTATAACCTGGGACCAGCCTTCAGGTTTGAATACCAACTCTGTACTTACTAGCTCTAAGTAGCAAGTACTTAGCAAGTTACCTAACCTTTATCTCCCACCACAAAAATGAGAATAACAGTATTTACAGAGTTGATTAAATAAGCATGTATACAAAATACTTCGGAGGATGCCTGGCCTATGGCGAAAAGTATAAATGATATAGCTATCATTACTAGTAATGATAGTACAATTTCTCTTTTTTCATATCCTTTTTGCATTTTTCTCAGACAAGTTCCTTTATTTCTTCAAATGAAAGCAATGTGTGTGTGTGTGTTTTAAACAGAGAGCTTAACTTCAATTTTTAAATAAATGTCAAAGAAACAAACTAAATAAAAAGACTAAAAAGGGGGCAGATGAAATCAGAAAAGTTAAGTAGGAGACTAACTTTTCTTATCATCACCTAAACTAGTGTTCTGTGTTCATGGATGGGCGGGGGGGCGGGGGGGACCTGAAGGGAGGAGAGATAAAAGATACCAATAAATATAAATCACTGCTGTGGTGTTTGTGATAACCGTATGTAAAAGTTTAGAAAATTAACATCTATCAGAGATTTAAACATTAGGTGAGACAGTCCCCAAGAAATCTATGAATGGCAATTTACTCACTAGAATACTTTCACCTATAACATTCCACATGGTTCAGCAAACAAAATATTTGGCTTTGATTCAGAAGAATGGTTTCCTAATCCTAGCACTTGCACTAACTCCCTACTGGTGCTTCTCTGGTCTCAGTGATAAAGGGAAGCCATGGCCACCTGCTCCGTATTTTTTATGGAGTTGTTCTAGCAAGTGACAGAATACAGATGCAAGTGACGTAACAACAAGCCTACAAACTTAATCATTTCATAACTAATTCAGCTGGAAAAACTGGAAAATGTCCAATTATTTTAAAACAATTTAGTTCTTTTACCTTAAAGCTAAAATTAAATATCATTATACCAGTCTTCACTGGAAAATCTAAAAATGGACCACTATTTAAGCCTGACAGAGATAACTAAGCATAAAGTTAATGTTAAAGACTTAGCTTTAAACTTGGAATTACTGTTTGGTAAGAGCAAAGACAATTTAGTGATACTGAAATACTGTCCAAAAAAAATCCCTATTATGGATGTATATTCACTTAGACTAATACATGTCCCCATATACCATGATTACATTTAGAGTTAAAAAGCAATTCCATGGGGCGCCTGGGTGGGTCAGTGGGTTAAGCCTCTGCCTTCGGCTCAGGTCATGATCCCAAGATCCTGGGATCGAGCCCCCACATCGGGCTCTCTGCTCAGCAGGGAATCTGCTTCCCCCTCTCTCTCTGCCTGCCTCTCTGCCTACTTGTGATCTCTCTGTGTCAAATAAATAAATAAAATCTTTGGAAAAAAAAAAGAAAAAAGCAATTCCACACAAACTTCTATGGACCAATTTCTGACAAAAGTATAGATCTCCAAGATTCAAAATTCTTTTTCTAATGATTTCAAAATTGGGAAGCAAACCTTTAAAATATTTCTAGAGACAAGTTATCCCAAAACACAGTATTTCTCTCTGCCAAAGACAAACAATCCATAATTATATTTAATTTTAAAATTACATGGGTTTTTAAAATATAAAATCAAAAGGATGAAATTAAAATATACAAGGAACAAAAACAATATGCACATATATAATAATAACCACAACCATCACCAGAGTCATCACCTATTTATTAATAACAAGCACCACAGTAGGGTCTTCACTACTATGTAATTTCTAACATTAAACAATATCCTAGCATCACCACATGTAATTTCTTATCTTCACAAATAGACAGCTGAAGAAATTAGGACTCAGGTTAAATAATTCTGCCATAACTACACAGGCAGCAAATGGCAGGTCCCAAATATAACTCGATTTAAAGCATAACTGAATTTAAAGCATAAATTCTTTCCCACTCTACCATGCTGCTTCATAAGGCTAATGGTAAAAATTAGTCCTAGAGGATTATAAAATAGTACAAAGAAACTGTCATCTACTCAATTTAGCAATGGCAAGAGCTCATGGCCATACTTTCTAATTTAAGAAAGTTCATGAATCTTTCTTTAGTCTTCCTGAGGTATTAAGAAAACTAGTACAAGAGTGCCCACACACCATCCCATGAATAGAAGACTTTTTTTATTTCACTTAGATAATTATATGCCTTCTTTTGCATGTTACCACTATAAGACTAGATCTACACAAGCTAATTTTTAGAGGATATGTATAACAAACCAAGAAAACAACAATTCTAATAATAGCAAAAAGGCTAGAAGGAAATTTTTCTCATTAATGGCTGGCATCTGCTGTACAGGTAGTCACGGTCCTCAGAAAATTGAACTTAACTGGCAGAGACTCCCCTGGCCTAAATAGAAAGCCACTATAGTCAGTTCAGAATGGATGGAATTAAATAGATTGTAACAGAATCAGGATAAATGCACTTTCTAACAGCAGGAATGTATTTAAAGAAAATTTATATTGATTCTTAATGTGCTATTCTTTAGGCACAACACATAAGAAATGAGCTAATAAATTCCTCCAGTGGAAGTCATTTATTTGCACTGACCCAACGCAATCAGAACCCACATGACCACACAGAACAGTATATACTTGCAGTGTCTCCCCCTCAGAGTTAAAACTATATTCAGTGATTACCAAACAGTAAAAGTTACAGGCCTTGATATGAATGAACTCAGGGTACAGTATCATGGAAAGAACACTGGCTGGAGATCAAAAGATCTAGATTCAAGTCCTAGTTTTTCAACTACTTACCTATAGGACATTAGGAAATCTACTCCATCTCAGGGACCGTAGCTTCCTGACCTGTAAAGTGATATGGTTGACCTAGATTCTATAAATGAGTTCAAGTCTCCTGGCCCAGGCTAATTACATCCCACTCACAAAGGCGACTTGTAAATGAGATTGAACCCTTAATTATATGCCTTAGAATGATCAGTAGAAATAGGGGAGCTGCCAGAAGATTTGAATTTTCAAGAAACAGGTAAAAGAAAGACTTCTCAAACTACAGAACAATTACCTTAATATCAATCCTGAGCAGGATTCTAGGAGAGTGTATAGAAAAGGTAGCTGTGATCAACAGGGACTAACATGAGCGTACTAGGAAATTCCAAATCTGCCTCACCTCACAACCTCCAGTGATAGGGTTACTACTCTGGTAGACCAGAAATATACAGCAAACATATTAAATTATCCCTCAACTTGAGTCACAAAAAGAAAAAAAGTCAGGGATAATAGAAAACTTCTGTTAAAACATAACTAATCAGCTCCAGGTAAAGACACCAGGGTAAACACACACATCTGCTTTTGCTCTCTTAAATCCCTCTAAAACATCAGTAAAGAATTTGTTTGTTTTTGTTTTGCTTTTCCCTTAAATCATAAAATCACAATGGAAGGTAGGAGAGGAGATGAGAGCAACAAGATTTTGAAAGCTAAGAAATAGATGCTCAAGAGATAAAGAAATTTATAATACCTGAAACACTGAATCCTAGCTATGGAGAAAGGGCAGATAAAACACAATTTTTACAGAATCCCCTCAACCTCAGGAATCAAAAATACAGGTATCTCTGGAAGGAGGGTTAAAAGGCAGAGAGGAGATAAAATAAGGAAAACTGGCTGAAAGCCTACTTAGAACCCAGGTACCCTCCCCACTGCCCCTCTTACCCCATCAAACAAATGGAAGGGTATACTCTGGGGCCAGTAACAACAGAGGTTATCCTGACTGGGGGACACAGACACACCCGAATGTAGGGAATCAGACTGAAAACAGTGCATTAGGTAAACATGTACAGAATAGAAGTCAAAAACCACCCTCTCCCATTATCTCCCTCTAAGCACCCAGAAAACTGGCAGCCAGTCTTTCATCCCCCAGAGAGAGGCATCTGGAAAAGTCTTCTTTGGGAAATCTGACCAGTTCAAGAGAAAAGAGCTCAAAATATTGACATCAGAGGTTCCCCAACTAATGAGCCCACCCAGATCAGTGAAGTACACAGTAAACAAATGTCACTCACATACTCAACTTCCAAGATGTTTCTTAGTCCACCATTTCTAAACATGAACAGAAAACCAGGAACTACTAAATAGTCAAGGAAAAACATGAAGGAATGACAGAGACAAAAACAAATAGAAACAAAAAGAAAACTCAGAGGAAACAGACAACACTGGGAGAAGAAAAAATTAGTATTCTCAAACAGATAAAATAGTGCAATCATTTAAAAAGAACAGCACACTATTTCAGAAAAGAAGAACAAAAAATTAAAAGAGAGCTCTTGGAAATTTTTAAATAAGGATGCCAGAATGATAAAACTCAACAGAAGGGCTGGAAGATAAAGTTTAGAAATTTACTTTCTCCCAGAAAGTAAAGCAAATATACAAAAATGAAAAATAGGGAGGGTGAGGGGGATAAAATCAGAGGAGCAGCCCAGGAAGTTCAAAACCAAAGAATAGAGCTTTCAAAAGAGAAAATACAGAAAATGAAAAAGAGGAAATGACTGATAAAATAATTAAAGAAAATTTCCCAGAAAAACAGAATGTGAATTTCTAGATTGAAAGGACTCTCTGAATACCCAGAACAATACATTAAAAGAGGCTCAAGGAAGGCATATAAACTTTCAACACACTGCAAAGAGAAGTTCCTCAAAGCTTCCATATTGTATAAAGAGATCACAATGAATCAGAACTTCAGAACTGCAATACCAGAAGCAAGAAGGCAATGTGGTGCAATAGCTTCAAAATTCTAAAGGAAAAGTATTTCCAAACTAGATATCTATGCCAATCTAAAATATCAAGTATGTAAATAGAATAAATAGATTTTAAATGATGCAAGGCCTTAAAAAAACAGAAACGAAAAACAAAAAGTAACACCGTTTCTCAGGAAGCTATTGGAGATGTATCCCATCTCTAAAAAGAGGGAATAAACCATGCAAGCCATGAGATCCAGGAAACAGATCCAACAGGGACAGAGCAAAATGAATTCCTAAAAAAAAAAAAAAAAAAAAAAAAAAAAAAAAAAAAAAACCAGGGATTATCAGATGGTTACAGGTTTTCAACTGCTGACAACAGGTTATCTCTCAAGAAGATGGTACTAACAGAATACATCTAGAAGTCTTAAAAGGGGACTCAGACGATAGGCAAAAAGAATGGGAAGGGTTAACTTAAAATATACAAAAAAGTTACAGTGCAAAAAAGAAAAAAAGGTAATTACTCTCTTCAAAATTACACAGAAAAGGAGAAGCAATGAGAATATACTGGATGGCTCAGCCATGCATTAACATAATCAAACAAATGTTAACACTGAATAAGCTAACCAAAAGAACCATATAACTACTTCAGTAAAATGGATGGATGGGAAAAGTATTTGTAGGAGGTAGAATCAATTAGCTAAATCCTCATCTTCAACAGTGAAAGATGAAGAATTTGAAAACCTTAACAGAAACTACAAGCTTAATATTTAAAAACATTTAAGTAAGAATCCAGATAATCAACAAAAGGGGATGAAAATGTTTGTCTCTGGAAAAGGTAAAATAGGGGCCAGGAGCAGATGTGTATTATTCATAAAAACCTTGTAGAACCATTTGATTCTTTAACTATATATGAATACAACTCTAATTTTTAAAAAAGAAGAAAACTAATCAAAAATGTAGCAGCAATATTTATTTACTACATCAAAGTTACTAATACTGAGAATTCACTTATACCATTTTGTAGACTGAGTCTACCAAATTTCTAAGCTTAAGAATAATTCAGTTTCCCCCAAACTGTGCTGCAAAAGTCAAAAGGTTATTTACCATACGTTAAAATATTGTGTTCTGCCTCTTTTCTCCATTGCTAGACTATAAAAATTTCAATTAAGGGGTACCTGGGTGACTCAGTTGAGCATCTGACTCTTGATTTCAGCTTGGGTCATGATCTTAAGGCTGTGAGACTGAGCCCCCACACCAAGCTCCATGCTGGGCATGGAGCCTGTTTAAGATTCTCTCCCTCCCTCACCCTTTTTTTTTTTTTTAAAGATTTTATTTATTTATCTCACAGAGAGAGAGAGAGAGGAGAGCACAAGCAGGGGGAGGGGTAAGAGAGAGGGAAAAGCAGGCTCCCACTGAGCAGGGAGCCCAGTGGAGGGCTTGATCCCAGGACCCTGGGATCATGACCTGGGCCAAACGCAGATGCCTGAACCACCCAGGCACCTCTCTCCTTTTCCCTTTGCCCGCCCCCCCCCAAAAAAAAAAAAGAAAACAAAAACAAAAAACAAAAAACTTCAATTAAGCAGAGATATACTTCCAGCTGCATGCCTCCTCCGACCTAGGTCTGCTCAACTCTTCCTACCCATAGCTAAGCAGCTTGCCAAGGACGCATTCCCTCTGCAGTGGGGCTGAGGCCAATAGGTCACTGGGCCTCCATGTGATTCCCATCTAACATATGATTTCCATATTGTGAGAAATACAATGTAACTCTCTATACAATGAAGTTGTATATCAAAGATGCTTTCTAACATATGTATATTTTTGCTGGTTCATAACAACTTTTTTCCAGAATTGTGATTTCATTTTCAGCCCTCAGTTTACCAATATTAATTCAAAAACATAAAGATAAAAAATAGGGAGATAGTTTAGCACATGTATCAGTGAAAGGGGTCCAAAGATTTTGACAGTAAGCTTAATATAATTAAACAATGTGAAATAGCTACAAAAAAAGTTACTGCCATCTTAAGCTCCATTAATAAAAACATGGTACCTAGATCCTACACAACAGATCTTACACAGCAAGTCACTAGTCAATACTGCTTTTAGCTCCCAGCTCCACACTTTGACAGAAATATAAACTGGAACAAACTAACAGATGAGGGACTAGGATGGACAGGAAATCTAAACAGGTCATATGGCTAGAGGTTATATAGCCTCGTGTTCAAGCGTTTTAAGCAAATAAAAATGGCAGCAAAAAAAAAAAAATGAATAAAGGCACAGCTGAAGTAAGGTAAATGATTTAATATGGAGTTAACATTCTAAAGAAATCTATAAAGTCTTCAATTTATACGAAAGACTCATATGTGGAAGATGAATTAGATTTGCTCAGCACAGACCAAGTAATAGCAGAGAACTGATGATTAAAACAACAACAGTGAGAGCTTTCTCAAGAAAGAATCCCTGGCTGAGATCCCTGAGAAGCACAGATACGAGGTGTTAAGGAGAAGCTGTTAATACTGGATGTGGCTTCAGGGGCGCCTGGGCGGCTCAGTGGATTAAGCCTCTGCCTTAGGCTCAGGTCATGATCTCAGGGTCCTGGGATCGAGCCCCACATCAGGCTCTCTGCTCAGCAGGAAACCTACTTCCCTCTCCCCCTCTGCCTACTTGTGATCTCTCTCTCTCTCTGTGTGTCAAATAAATAAATAAAATCTTTAAAAAAAAAAACACTGCATATGGCTTCAAACATCAAAGGCTTAGTTGGACAAACTCAATTTATAAGATTCCTTTCAAACCTGAAATATCAATCTCAAAGGTTCTTTTCTTCCAATCATGAGATTTTGAGCCTCTGGTATCATTTGTATCTCAGTCAACTAATTAGTTCAAGAGGCTGACAAACTATACCCCATGGGTTGGTCAGTTATTTTTATAAAGTTTTATCCGTACACAATTTTACCCATTTATTTACATATTGTCTCTTGTTCCCTCCACACTACAACTATAGAGCTGAATAGTTGCAACTGAGACTGTATGAGCCACAAGCCTGAAATAACAACTCTCTAATCCTTTAAAAAGAAAAAAAAAAGTCTGCTGACCCCTGAACTAGGATAACATACACAGGCAAATATGACTTTTAAAACATAAGAAGCACCATAACTTCACTTTTACCAAAAACAACTAGACAAAAAATATGAAACTATTCAAACACTGAACAAAGGCTGCACAAAGCTAGGATCTCTGAGTGAAGGAAAACAAATGAAGCAGGCCCTGCAAAGGCTGAGGCAGCTGGAATTTATGAGAACAGATCACCACAAAGCTCTACAGAAAAAGAGCTCCAGATTTCTGATAGGGGTTCTTGTGAAAATGTTCCTGCACACACTAAGCTACACGTTCAAAGGGCAAAATTCCAAGAGGCCAGGCAAAGAATTACTAGAGAGTCATCACTCCAACAGCTCACACAGAGCTAATTCTGAAGAGTCAGGGTGAAAATACACTGTTAAATATCATGGGCATTAAACAGAGACCACAAAAGGGCCATGCCTCAAAAGTAAGAAACTAGGCCTATGCTAGCATAAAGAGTGCTCTAAACCACCCAAATAATCGAGTCTCAAAAATAATGATCATCACCACAATCATCATCTCATTTACAAGTTAACTTAACTGCCAGCCAAAACAAAATTCAACTTTACAGGAAAGAAATAAAATCCAGACTTTCAACAACATAATAATCACAATATCTAGCATCCAATAAAAGGATATCAGACATTCAAAGATATAGCAAAAGGAGACTCATGGTCAGGAGAAAAATCAGTGAAGAGAAACAAACCCAGAAATGGAAGAGATGACAGAATTAAAAATCAGTTTTAAAACAGCTATTATAAGTATGGTCAAGAATTGAAAGGAAAACATAAATAAAAAATGAAAAATATAAAAGCATAAAAATTTCCAGACCCAAAATATGAAATAAAAAATTCACAGAATAGGTTTAACAGTAAATTAAGCACAAACCACCCCCCCCCTGGAAAAAAAAAAAAAAATTAGGGGACTTGACAATATACAATATAATTATACAAGCTGAAGAACAGAGAATTTTTTTTAAATAGAAAGAATAAATATAAAAGCAGAACGCTATGAAGCACTCTAACATGCATGTAATTAGAGTCCCAGAATGCAAAGGTAGAAGGGAGGATAAGAAAAAGTTTTTGAAAAATAGCCAAACTATCTCCAAATTTCATGAGAAAAATGTATTTCAGACTCAAAGAGTTCTGTGAACTCAAAACAGTACAAACAAAAAAAGCTAAACTTCTGATCATCAGTGATTTAAAAAAAAAAAATCTTAAAAGCTGTCAACACATGGGGCACCTGGGTGGCTCAGTGGGTTAAGCCGCTGCCTTCGGCTCAGGTCATGATCTCAGGGTCCTGGGATCGAGTCCCGCATCAGACTCTCTGCTCGGCAGGGAGCCTGCTTCCCTCTCTCTCTCTCTCTCTCTCTCTGCCTGCCTCTCTGTCTACTTGTGATCTCTCTCTGTCAAATAAATAAATAAAATCTTTAAAAAAAAAAAAAAAGCTGTCAACACGGAAAAAGGACACATTACATAAGGAAAAGCAAAGACTATTTACAACAGACTTCTCAACAGAAAATATGCAAACCGGGAAACAATGGAACATGCTGAAAGGAGGGGAAAAAATGTCCATATCTGGAATTCTAGATCAAGCACAAGTATCTTTCAAAAGTGAAGGTAAAATACAGACTTTTTTTGAATGAAAGAACCAACTAAACTCCACTGTAATAAATGTAACTAGAATGAATTCTTTTTAAAAAGTTCTTCAGGTACAAGGAAAATATCAGATGGAAATCTGGATCTATAGAGAAGACTAATGAGCACCAGAGATAGTAAATATATAAATACAAAATAGTTGTTTTCTCATTTTTTAATTTCTTTAAAACAAACTAACTCTTTACAGCAAAAATAATGCATCACTGATTGTATACAGATATAGAAGAAAAACATATGACAACAGCAGCACAAAAGCCAGGAAGAGAAAATGGAGGTATACTGTTCTAAGGTTTTTTACATTATAAATGAAATTTAATAACACTTGTAGACTGTGATAACTTAAAGGTAGATATTATAAGCCCTTGACCAGTATCTAAAAAGTAAAACAGAGTTTATTTAAGATGCCAGTACTGAAGATAAAATTGAATCATAAGAAAACACTCAAATAATCCAAAAACAGGCAGGATGGGGCACCTGGACAGCTCAGTCAGTTAAGTATCTGCCTTTGGCTCAGGTCGTAAGTCCAGGGTCCTGGGATCAGCCCCACCTCTGGCTCCCTGCTCAGCAGGGAGTCCACTTCTCCCTCCACCTCTCCCCCAGGATTGTGTTCGACGCTCTCTCTCTTTCCCTCTCTCAAATAAATAAATAAAATCTTAAAAAAAAAGAAAAATACACAAAAATAGGCAGGAAAAGAGGATAAAAAAGGGAACAAAGGGGGTGCCTGGGTGGCTCAGTGGGTTAAGCCGCTGCCTTCGGCTCAGGTCATGATCCCAGGTCCTGGGTTCAAGCCCCACATCGGGCTTTCTGCTCAGCGGGGAGCCTGCTTCCTCCTCTCTCTCTGCCTGCCTCTCTGCCTACTTGTGATTTCTCTCTGTCAAATAAATAAATAAAATCTTTAAAAAAAAAAAAAAGGGAACAAAGAATAGACGGGATAGATGAGGAAAAATACCAAGATAGTAGACTTAAACACAATCATCAATTATATTAAACACAAAAAGTCTGACCATTACAAGTAAAATACATCAATTCTTAGAATAAGTAAAATTTTAAAACGCCCAAGTATATATTGCCCATAAGAAATGCACTTTAGGGCGCCTGGGTGGCTCAGTGGGTTAAGCCGCTGCCTTCGGCTCAGGTCATGATCTCAGAGTCCTGGGATCGAGTCCCGCATCGGGCTCTCTGCTCAGCAGGGAGCCTGCTTCCTCCTGTCTCTCTGCCTGCTTGTGATCTCTCTCTGTCAAATAAATAAATAAAATCTTTAAAAAAAAAAAAAAAGAAATGCACTTTATATATAAAGATAAGTTATAATACAAATAACTTGTATTTGTATACAATATACAAATTTGTATACAATAAATTTGTATAACTGCCCCAAATAATAAAAGAGCTAAAATGGCTAGACTAATAACAAAGTGGACTCCAAGAGGCTTATAAAGGAATAAAGAAGAAAATTTTGTAATGAGAGAAATGTCAAATCTTCAAGAAGACATATATCCCAAGTGTGCAGGCATCTAACAACAAAGCTTCAAAATATATGAAGCAAAAACTGATGTATCTAAAAGGAGAAATAGACAAATCCAGAATTATAAAGATTTCAGCATGCCTCCTCTCAGCAACTGATAGAAAGAGTAGACAGAAAATCAATAAGGTATAGAAACCATGAATACTATCAACTGACATAACCAAACTGATATTTATAAATAACAATGATAATAATACACTCAACAGAATACACAAGTTTTTCAAATGCATATGGAACATTCACCAACAGAAACCATATGCTGAGCCATAAAATAAATATCGATACATATTTTTTAAGGTTTTATTCATTTATTTGTGAGAGAGAGCGCACGTGAGCAAGAGAACACAAGCAGGGGGGAGCACCAGAAGGAGAGGGAAAAGCAAACTCCCCACTGAGCAGGGAGCCCAATGTGGGGCTTGCTCTCAGGACCCTGAAATCATGACCTGAGCCAAAGGCAGCCACTTAACCAACTGAGTCACGGAACAGGTGCCCCAATATATTTTTTAAAATTGAAATTTCTGAATAGATTTGAATTAGAAAGTCACAAAAACACTTCTTTTCCCCCATAAAATCTGGAAATTAAATAATACCTTTAAACAACACATAAGACAAAAAGAAAATCATAAGGGAAAGTAGAAAATGTTTTGAACTGATTATGAAAGCAAAATATACAAAATGTATGGTGTACAAGTAAAACAGTTGCTTAGAGAAAAATCTGTAGCTTTCATATTTATAGTAGAAAGAAAGAAAGATATGTAAAATTGATCCAAACTTCTCCCTTCAGAAGCTAAAAGTATAATTTAAACCAAAGATAAACTGAAGAAAGAAATTAATGAAGAGAGACGAAATAAATGAAATATACAACAGACCAACAATACAGAAAACCAGTAAAGTAAAAAGCTGTTGTTTTTGTTTTGGGTTTTTTGTTGGTTGGTTGGTTGGTTGGTTTTAAAGATTTTATTTATTTGAGGGGGGTGGGGAACACAACCAGGGGGTAAGAGCAGAGGGAGAAGCAGACACCCCACTGATCAAGGAACCCCATGCAAGGCTCCATCCCAGGACTCTGGGATCATGACCTGAACTGAAGGCAGATGCTTAACCAACTGAACCACCCAGGTGCCCCCTGTTGTTTTTTTAGTCAATAAAACAGACAAGGTTAATCAGGAGGGGGAAAAAAAAGACAAATTACCAACATCAAGAATAAAAGAGGAGGAATTATTTCACATCCTAAAGACACTGAAAAGATAATGGAATTATTATAAGCAACCTTATCCAATAAATACAAGCCAATAAATATAACTACTTAGATTACATGGACAAATTCTTCAAGAGAATTACCAAACTTGAAAAAAAAAAAAAAAAAGAAGAAGAAGTTAAAAATCTGAATAGCCCTCTATTAAAGAAATGGAATTCACAATTTAAAACCTTCCTACAAAGTATTCTCCAAGGCCAAGATGGCTTCACTAGCGAATTCTATCAAATATTAGGAATGAAATACTACACAACCCTACACAAACTCTTTCAGAACACAGAGAAGGAGCTAATTCCCAAATCATTTATGAGACTAACATTACCAGCAAAAGACAAAGACATCGTAAGAATATCTACATGCGATCTTTCATTAACATACATTTTTTTAAACATTAGCAAAATATTAACAAAATCCAATCCAACAATACATAAAATCGTAACACACCCTGCACATAGAGTATATCTTGGAAATTCAGGTTTACCTGAATGAGTCCAAAAGCCCATCAATGCAACTGAATCAAACTAGTTAAAAAACCCATTAATAAAATCCCCCATATTAACAGAACAAAACCTATAATCATCTCAATAGAGGCAGAAAAACATTTAACAAGATCAACACCTATTTATGGTAAAACTAAGTAAACCAGGAATTAAAGGGAACTTCCTCAACCCGATTAAAAAGATGTTCAAAACCACAGCTAACATCACAATTAATAATGAAAGACTGAATACTTCTCACCTAAGATGAGTAACAAAGCAAGGAGGTACACTGTGCTATTCAACTTCGTACTGTATGTCCTAACCAATGGAATAAAGCAAGAAAAATAAGTAAAAGGCACAGAAATGGAAAGGAAGATATGAAACCATCTTTATTCACAGACATTATCATGTACATTTACAAAACTTCAAGGACTTTACAAAAAAGATACTACAACTACTAATTGAGTTTAGGAAAGTTGCAGTATAAAACTTAATTGTATTTCTACACACTAGCATGAAAAAGTATAATATTTTTGAAATAATATCTTGAAATATTATTTCAAAATTTCAATATTTAATATTTCATATGTTACTTAAATATTAATTATAAATAATGTATTATAATATATAATATTTTTAAAATAATGTCATTTAAAACAACATTGAAAAATATGAGCTACTAAGGGATAAATTTGATAACATATGCTCCAGACCAGTATACCAAAAACTATAAACAATGTTGATAAAAATTAATGATCTTTAAAAAAAAAAAAAAAAAAAAGGAAGCTAGACCACGCTCATGAACTGGTAGATCTAAAATTGTTAACAGGTCAATTCTTCCCAGTCTGACCTACAAATTCAGTGAAATTACAATAATATCCCTGCAGGATCTTTTATGAAAAACTGACAGGTTGGTTCTAAAACTTATACAGAAATGCGAAGTACCCAGAAGAGCCAAAACAATTTTGAAAAAGAACAAAGCTGGAGAATTTGTCCAGACTTCAAGACATACTATAAATTTCAGTAATCATAAGTGTTTTATTGGTATAAGAGAAATACAGATCAAAGGAACAGAATATAAAATCCAGAAATAAACTTATGCATAAACATAGACACATACATCCAATATATTCAAATAATTTTTGACAGAGATGCCAAGGTAATTCAATGAGAAAAGTACACTCTTTTCAACAAATAATGCTAGAACAACTAGATACCCACATACCAAAAGAATTTCAACCCCTACCTTACACCACACACACACAAAAAAAAACACAAAATGGATCACTTGATCACAGACCTAAACCTAACAATTAAAACTACAAAACTTTAAAAAAAAAATGACAGAAAATCTTGGTTACCCTGGAATCACAATTAGAACTCTCATACAATTGGTGGAAATGTAAAACGATACAACCGTATTTTAAAAGTTTAACATTTCTCTATAAAGTGAACCCTGTTTCCCACGTAAGTAAGCAAGTTGTGGTATATCAATATAAGAGATTACGACTCAGCATTAGGAAGAATAACCTATTTGCATAACAATAGGAAGCCTGGTACAAAACACTATATCCCATATGATTCCATTAAAAAAAAGTATAGAAGACAAAATGTGTCTACAGTAACAGAATAGTGGTTATCTGGAAATGCAGATGCATTACAGATGTTTTCTATTTTGATTTCAGTGGTGGTTTCACACAGGTATACATTTGTCAAAACTCATGAAACTGTACTTACTTGCTTAAAATGGGTTCACTTTATTGTAGGTAAATTATACCTCTATAATCAAAACTTTACGAACTAATGGAAGAATTCAGGGGAAAAATTCTCTCAAAAAAAAAAACCCCTATTTTTAATATAGCCAAAATATCATCTTACCACCTTGCTCATCTCCCTAAGTAACTACGAATCTCTTTTAGAAAGTATGCAATGTTTTTGAAAAAATTATTTTCACACCTAAGTACATCAGAACACTGGTTAATGATTTATATTTATTAACCTTAACTAAAAGAGAAGTCTTGTGAAGTTTCTGGGAACTGAATTATTTAATGAAGTTCATTAGAGTCATCAGGATGATTTCTCATCCAACTGCAGTAACAGACTATAGACAATAATTTCTATCCTTTTCTCTGCATAGCAGACACTGTTAGTTGGCTACCCAAACATGAATGGCTCCTTACTCCGTGGTAACATACATTCTATATTACTGAGGCAAACAACATGCTCCCTTAAAACTTCCTTGATATGGCTAGAAGTGTTACAAGGAAATTGGAAGAAGTTTCCTTTAAAAAGAGGAGTTAACTTTGGGTTGATTTTTTGTGTGTCCTTCCTACCTTCCCTACTCCTTCCAATCCAGAATGCCACCACCATGACTAGAGTTTGAACAACCATCTTGGACAATATGCGACTATTTGTGATAAACTAAAGACGAGGGAGTAAAAAGAAAAAGCCTGGGACACTTGATGACGCAGACAGGACCAAACCAGCTCTTAAATGCCTGCCTCCAGGCTGCTTACATATTAAAAAGAAATTAACTTCTGTCTTCTTTAAGCTATTTCTCTAGCTTTCAACAAACACATGATTATGGTAGTATCGTAAGTCATTTTTGGTGTGAGCATTCTAGCTTTTTTATTTAAAAAAAAAAAAAAAAAAACTAAATGACTTTTACGGGCTCCTGGGTGGCTCAGTGGGTTGAGCCTCTGCCTCCGACTTGGGTCATGATCTCAGGGTCCTGGGATGGAGCCTTGCATCAGGCTCTCTGCTCAACGCTTCCCCCTCTCTCTCTGCCTGCCTCTGCCTACTTGTGATCTGTCAAATAAATAAATAAAATCTTTAACAAAAAATAAAAAATAAATAAAAATAAAAAACTAAATGACTTTTAGTGAGGTGATAATTTTTTTTAAGATTTATTTATCTGAGAGAGAAGGGGGGAGCAGTTATCTCCAGCAAACTTCCTGCTGAACACAGGGCTCAATCTCACCACCGCAAGATCACTGCGAGAGGCAAATCAAGAGTTGAATGCTTAACCTTCTGAGCCACCAAGGAGTCCCTATAAGTTCTTTTTTTTTTGAGACTATGCAGTTACCTAGGTTTTTATCTTGCCCCAGTCATTGATCAAAACAATAAACTATCCTACTTTTTCATTTTCCAAATGATTCCTCAATTTGGAATAAAGCATTCTAAAAGAAAAAAGATCTATCTCCCTATCTGTGGGAAGAAATTTTAAGCTGCATTATTACTCCATTAATCTCTGATGAAACTTTAAAAAAATGTAAACTGTATTATCACTCCATTAATCTCGGGCAAATCTATATGCTCCAGTGATTTCTACCTTCATGCCTGCGCTATATTATATGGTCTACACTGTTAATTTTTAAAAGGCTCAGAAAAGAAAGAGTCCAATAATGCTTGGAAGAGCTAGGAAGAGCTTCACAGAAGCCCTCCAAGGATTTAGATAGGAGAACGAAGAGCATACAATACGTACACAATGGTTAAGCGCGTTTGGGCTCTGAAGTCAGAGACAGCTCCATCATCTGCTGGCTGTTTAAACTGACATATTGGTTACATGAGTTAAAATTCTTGCTTCAGTTTTTTTATCTGAAAAACGGGAACAGTACTACCTCATCAGGACCTTGATGAGAAAAATGCATGTAGCTGGCAAGCAACTAGACAGTTTCAGGCAATTAATAAGCACTTTTCGAAACAGCAAAAGCTCTAACAATGTGTGTAACATTTAAGAGCTGACTTGAAATACAGATTCCTATTAGTGAATGCATGGAAATTTTAAATAGGAAAACAAAAAAGGTTTTTTAGAGATTAAAAGCTTTTAAAAAATAAGAAAACCACAGAATATGCATACCCATATATATGAAAAGATGCTCATAACCTCATTAAAAATAAGAAACTGAAAACTACAATACTGCAATTATTTCATACATAGAGTAGAAAAAATTCAAGTAAGTTTCATTAGAGGCAAGGACAGAAGACATGGGACATTTATATATTGCCCACAGGAATGTAAACTGACGCTTTTTTTTAAAAATGTTTGACTATAACTATCAAAATTTAATTCATAACTGTACTGGCTCAGAAAAAAGTGAAATGATGTTTCTCATAGCTGATGGTCAAGCAATAGTGCATCCATCCTATAATGCAGAATACCAACTGTTAAAAAAATATATATAGAAAAAAATGAGGTATATCTAAATTTGCTGACTTATTACAATATCTTCAAACACTATTAAGCAGAAAAAGCATGCTACAAGAGAAGCTGGAGAATTATCCCCCATGATTTTTTTTAATCTATAAATATGCCTATCATCAACAGAATGCATAAACAGGTGTAGGAGTGAATTTTAAGTCCACATTGTTAGAACACAGTATTAAACTAAAAAAGCAAGTTGCAAAAGAATATAGTATATTCCATTTATAAAAAGCTCAAAAACATGCAAAACTATATATATACACACATCCTAAACATACATAATTAAAACTTTTTAAAAAAATACACAAAGAGGGATGCTTGGGTGGTTCAGTTGATTAGGCATCTGCCTTCAGCTCAGGTCAAGATCCCAGGGTCTGCATCAGACTCCTTGGCTTAACAGGGAGCCTGCTTCTCCCTCCGCCTGCCAACGCCCCTGCTCGTGTGTGCTCCCTCTCTCCCTGGCAAATAAAATCTTTAAAAAAGTAAAATAATAAAATAAGTAAGAAATTTTTTAAAAAAATACAGAAAGATAAGGGGGCCTGGGCAGCTCAGTCAGGTAATCGTCCAACACGTGATCTCAAGTGTACATCTTGATCGCAGGGTCATGAGTTCAAGCCCTGTATTTGGCTCCACACTGGGCGTGGAGCCTACTTAAATAAAAGAAAAAAAAATACAGAAAGATAAACATGAAATTCAGGATAGCTGTTAACCTCTGAAGGGAGAAGGAAGAATGGGAAGGGAAGGGCAGCACAGGGTTATGCAAAGGATAAAATGTTCTTTTTCTTACTCTGGGTATCAGGCACATGGGTGTTCACTGTGTCATGAAGATTCTTTCTACGTGATTTACACATACTACTTTTATGTACTCATATTTAATAAAAAATTTTTGGAACTGCATATGTATATGCACAAACATATGCAAAAGAAAAACTCTGGAATGATGAAAATTAAACTACTGGTAGTTACCTCCCCATGGTGGCAGGGAACCTTCCTATTTTATTATTTGAATATTGTTTGAATTTGAAACTAATTACATAATTTTTATTAAATATATAAAATACACAATTTTTCTTTTAAAATTATAACTACAAAACTGTAACCATATGGAAAATGTGTGAGTGAATTCAGCTGAATGAAGAACTATATTTATGCTGTGATTACCTCTATGTACACAAAAAGGGAACATTAACAAGAATGGAAGAGCTGGGGTAAATCTGATCTAATGGACTGTTTTCATTTTTTATAAGTTTTAATTTCTTGGAAGTTACGTTTCTTGGAAATATTTCATATTTCATTAGCTACTACCTCACTTGGAGAGAAATTAAAGAAAAATGACAACTGCAAGAAAGCCAACTCTCCACCTTCAGGGTAGCCAAGTGAAAAATCTACCCACATGGGAAGGCTGAATGAATTACAGCCAATTGACAATGGATAGTACACACTGAGCCAGTAAGTGCACTCAGAACAACAGGAGAGGATCCCCACCACACCAAGGAGATTACATCAAAGAGTTCTGAAGTGCATTGTACATTTTAGAGCTTTCACTGACAACTGGCACTGCCAAGTAAAAGTACAGCCCTGGCAGGGAAGGCTCCACAGTCCAGAGAGCCCAGGAATGTGCTGAAAAAGCAAAGGGGTATGGAGGGACCAGAAGAGAGGGACGGAGGAAGGGAAAACTTTCCCCAAAATGCGAGGTAAAGATACGACATGGCCTAACAATCACACTCTTAACACCTATAAAAATATCATACAATCAGAAAGCTAAGTATTGAGGGAACAAAAACAGAATGGCAGAAATAAAAATTTAAAAGAACTCAAAAGTCAGAATGAGAAAGAGGCACCAAAGACTCACACTGGAGTCTTCACAAATATCTTCTCTACTCTATCCACTACACCAATTCCTACAAATTGGCAATTTCCACAAAGGCAAGAAGAAAACCAGGGTTACAAGTCTATTTCCTCCTCCTACCAAAAATATCACCAATATGAAATGTAACCAAAACCTTTAAAAAACTCAACGAAAACATCCCAAAACAGATTTGCAGAGAAAATATGTAATCTGCTTCCTGAGCTTACCACTATTAGAAGCGAAGGCTCTATGTAATAAAGGCTATGTCATAGGCCCACTGCTGTCAGGGTACCCCCCACCTTTATTTCTTTCTTCCCTTCAGGGTTCCTCCATGCCCATATCTGATCATCAAAGTTTCATGAGCTCTTCCTCTGCCAAAGTGTTAATTCCACCTCCATCACCACCCACACCTCTCCAAAGGCCCTTTTCCATCCACCCTACCAGCCTTGCCTTCTCCGTTCTTCCACACGATTTTCTCCCCCTCCTTCCTCTTACAAATCTCACTCCTCAACTTCAGAGAGAACTCTTCTCACTGCCTCAAATCTTATCTGAAAACAGGCAGGTTATAGATGTAAATGGTTTTTTTTTTTAATTTTTAAAGATTTTATTTATTTATTTGTCAGAGAGAGAGGGAGAGAGAGCAAGCACAGGCAGACAGAATGGCAGGCAGAGGCAGAGGGAGAAGCAGGCTCCCTGATGAGCAAGGAGCCCGATGTGGGACTCGATCCTAGGACGCTGGGATCATGACCTGAGCCGAAGGCAGCTGCTTAACCAACTGAGCCACCCAGGCGTCCCTAGATGTAAATGTTTTTTACTTTCTTTTCTCTAAACCTACCTTTTTGCCCCAAGATCCTGTCCATAATTATTTTAAAACTTTTTGAGTTCTGTAGGACCTAACAGCAAAGACCAGGCTCAGTGAATACTCTCATAAATGCATACCTGTGATCAAAGCCTAAGTCTTCTGCTAACAACTATAGCACATAGATGCCTCCAACTCTTCCTCATTTTACATGCACAAGAATGCAAATGCCGTAAGACCAAGAAAGAACACATCTGTTTGCCATGTGGTTCCTCTCCCATGACATATGTAATTGGTCACCAAGTCCTATCAGAATTACCTCCAAAATATCACTTGATCCATTTATCTCTTTCTGCTCCTACTAGCCCTGCATGATTTCTTACATCTAGCCTACCCTAGGAGCCTTCTCTCTGCCTTTGGTTTCTCCCTATTACAATCTACACTCCACAGAGCCCAAATGAGTTCTCTCTCTGAAACATACATCTGATCATGTCATTATTCTCCTTAAAATCCTTCAGGCATTCCCCCGGTGCATACAGAATAAAATTCCAGCTTCTTCATGTCATCCGATCTGGCATCAAACATCACCTTTCAGTCTTCTTTCCCCTCTATTACAGACTAGGCATTAAATAAAAAGTATACCTAACGAAAGAATAATTGACAAGATGTCCCAAAATGTTGTTGGATGACATACATTGTATTTATATAATTGACAAACTTACTCATCTCAACCATACATTATTACCACTGAAATCAAACTTTCACAAAATAGTTAAAGTTCTATCCACATAATTTTTTAAAACTAGGTTGAGGTGTTTAAAACATTTCTATTTTCAATTCCAATATAAAAATGTAAGGTGGATCACAAGGAATATAAATCAACAGTTACTTTCTAAAATGAACGTTAACATATACCAAATTTCTCAGAGTTTCTGGAATATGTTAAAGTCAGCTCTTTGGATTCTTAACAGTGTATCACACCTACCATATGAGAAAGTTTGGCAACAAATTCAAAGCTCCTTTAGAGGATAAGTGCCTCCTTAGTGAGTTTCATTCATTTTTCCATCTAGATTATTCTTTGAGATTACCAAAGAAACTACCAAAACAAGCTATTTATCTTAACACATTCAGGAGAAGACTTTCCTAAGAACAAATTAATCTTTTTCAGTTCAAATTTATAAAATTTACTAAAGCAATCAGTTTATTATAACTTACACATATTAAAATATGAGTTCTCATGAGAATCACACCACTGTTTAAATGTTATTGGATCTTGCAGACAGATTCAAGAATAGCACCATCTGTCTGGGTTACAAAGCTCAGTTTCACCACGGTATCACCAAACAGCAACAAACTATCATTTTCATACTTCTCTCTCTCTCCAGTAATTTACAGACATATAATGAATTTAATCTATTTGGGATCAACACACTTGATTCAATCTACGATGATTTCATTTTGTATGTAAACCAACATATTTTTAAAAATGTTTTTAGTAAGTAAAGTTTGGTTAGGAACTTATATTTCAAAAGATAAATATTTATGGTCCTCAGCAGCTGGGATGTAGATTAATGCTCTGATATAACCTCTAAATATTAAACTGCTCAGGTGCTTTACAAATGTGTAAAACTAAAAAGTACCTGTTGTTGAGAATAATTATCTTTTAAGTAAATGTTCCTAAAATATCTATAGCTCTAGAATTATAACACCACATTTTCTTTTTTTTTTTTTTTTTAAAGATTTTATTTATTTATTTGACAGAGAGAAATCACAAGTAGGCAGAGAGGCAGGCAGAGAGAGAGGAGGAAGCAGGCTCGCTGCTGAGCAGAAAGCCCGATGTGGGGCTTGAACCCAGGACCTGGGATCATGACCTGAGCCGAAGGCAGCGGCTTAACCCACTGAGCCACCCAGGCGCCCCAACACCACATTTTCTGAAAAGACTTCAATCCTTCCTTTTTTTTTTAGAGGGGGGAGGGAAGAGAAGGGGGATCGCGAATCTTAAGCAGGCTCCACACCCTGCACAGAGCCTGACATGGGGATCACTCTCAAAACCCTGAGATCATCACCTGAGCCAAAATCAAGAGTCGGACACTTAACTGAGTTAGCCATCCAGTGTCCCCTCAATTTCTTTTCTTTAATGTGAAAAGAACTTAAAAAGAGAATTATAAATTCAACCATGAAGAACATGAAAATAAAGCTGAGAAAAATTTCATTATATTCCTGAATCCAAAAATAGAAAATACTTGCCGCTGCAACTTGTAATCTAAACAACTAATACAGGCACGACTGTTACAGTTAGAATACCCTCTATACCTCCCCTCCACTGAATACTAAGGCAGACCACAAGAGGGTGAAATTCTAAATACATATGAGTGTTCTTTGTCCTAATCTTCACCAGTGGAAGAATTGCTAAAGAGCATTTATGGAATACAAGATGGCTTACTGGGTAGTCTCAAATGAGTAAACCAACAGTAAAAGGCAGGACAAAAACCTTAATCTCAAACTTTCTGCTAAAATTTTAAGAGATTATCTCAACAGAATACTTTTTTTATTTATCCGAAGGCTTTTCTTAATCATTACTTCAGTCTCACTAAAAATGGACCTCAGGATGGTATTTGATCTTCGCTAGACCGACAAGGTATAACTACAATTCTACTCAATTCTACTCTCCCTTTATGATAATTTGCCTTGATCCCCAAAAAGCAAAAATCCCACCTCCACTTAATTTGTCCCAATATCCAGTCTTAACTATTAATGTACCACTAAATTAAAATCACCTTCACTGAAACAATTAATATACCACTAAATTAAAATCAACTTTCATTGAAAACAAAATACATTGAACCACTAGACTCAGAACCTGGAGGCAGTTATACACAAGCAGGGCAGGAATCCTTAGCCCACATCTACAAGGTATGTATGCCATATATCCAAAAGTGGCGTTCTTTCCAGGGTTTTTGCTCATCATCAGTAAGAACCCCATCGTAAGGTACTAAACTGCTGACTTGGGCAACAATTTGGAGCAAAATTACAGAGAGAGAAGAAAAGATACCGACGGAAGAGGCATCCTTTAAAATAAGATTTTCTGGAGTGGCTGACTAAACTATAAAAGAAATTCCAGAGAAAAAGAACCAGAAAAATATGGACAACAGCAATGGTATTTGATACAATTTAAGGGGGTTTACTTTGAAGACCGCTTCTCATTTGGGCAGATGTATGTCGATTCTAGTATGACTAGCTCAGAATTAGCTTTATAATTCTTAAGTGTACAAATTAAGAAGATAACATCTGACCTACTTAAAATGACCATTAAAGGAAAATAAAAAAGATGGCTGATAACAACACGCACATCAAGTAAAATGCAAAATTCTTAGCTACTTTTTAAAAAATTTATTGAGGCTCAAGCTCAATACATTTCATCTTTGAATATGAAAAGCATTCAAGCTACAACTGAGACTGTCCCCTCTTCCTTCACACTTAATCACAACCTACATCCTCGCCATCTTTGACGAGGTGTCTTTCTCTTTTCTAGCACTAATCCTAGCCATCGTCTGGGTTCTTACTAGCAACTCCTGCTAGACTCCTTTCATCAGCTAACAACTTTTCTTCTATCAAACATCTCTCTTTCTGCCCCTCCACTATTGCTGCTCCTAAGTCTACAAACACAAATGAGGCTCCTGCATTCTAAAAAACTTCCTTCAATCTACCTTTTAATCTCTTTCCCTTACCACTCCCAAATCCCTGCTTGCTTTACAATCAAGCTTCTTCAGCTGAAAAGTGTACGCCATTCACTCATTCTGCAACCCACCAGAATCCAGAGTCTATCCTCAATAGTCAAATGTAACAATTTCAACTAAGTATCCTGCCATCCAAATAGCAAACTTCATCTTTCACTCCTTACCTGTCCCTTCAAGGTCCACTATGACTATCTCCAAAAATCATATTCTCTTTATTTTTATTGCAGAGAAAGAAAATTATAATCAACTGTAGAGCATATATAACATACACATTCATGACTTAAATATCTAGGCTTCATGAGAAGCAATCCTGGACCAAAATCAAATTTTTAAAAAATGCACAAAAGTTAAAGGAGGATGGGTTACAGAGTTCAACAATTCTAGTTTGTCTATGTAAGAGAGCAATCCTAGAAAGGCTTTTAAGCACATTATTAAATGTAATACCATTTAACACACTTGTTTTTCCTCAATTCATTTCTCATAATAGTTTCTATATCATCTTGGATTATCTCCTGCTTTTAGTTTCATATCCCATCTGCTCATTTAAGATTCACGTCTGTCCAGTTTCTGAAATATTTGTCACTTTAGTCATTAGCATTTTGCATAATATAGCACTGTTTTTTTAAAGTTCAGAACTGAATTATTTTAGAAAACTGATTATTTTAACATCACCATTTCTTAATCCAAATTGGCCTGCCCACACTTCAAATTTTCCATCTAACAAAAATTAGATTTCAATAATTTTTTTTTAAGATTTTATTTATTTATTTGAAAGAGTGTGTGAATGCAGGGGGGTGGGGCTCCACAGAGGGAGAAGCAGATTCCTGAGCAGGGAGCCCGACATGGGGCTCAAACCCACGACCCTAAGATCATGACCTGAGCCAAAAGCAGATGCTTAACCGAGTGAGCCACCAAGGCACCCCAGATTTCAACATTTTATAATATTTTCAAAGGAAACCAAGACCATAAATCAGAAGTGTTCTCCTACATACCACTTCAGTAAATATTCTCAAGGACAGACTCAGAGTTATCAACTGAGCTTCCAAAGAATGTCCTTTCCATTTCTCTCTAGAAGTTCCTTCAAGATTCAGTTTAAAACTCCCCTTCTGGGGACACCTGGGTGGCTCAGTTGGTTAAGCGTCTGCCTCCAACTCGGGTCATGATCCCAGGCCCTGAGATCGAGTCCCATCTCGGGAATCCCTGCTCATAGGGGAGCCTGCTTCTCCCTCTGCTTGTGCTATCTCTGACAAATAAAAAAAATCTTTTAATAAAAAAAAAAAAAAACCTCCCCTTCTGAGTTTTTCTGGCTACAAAGTCCTATGCGATCTGCTAGTGATGCTCTTCCTCAGCACTTATCATATAGCATCCTAGAAATTAAATATTATATGTAGGTCTTTTTTCCCACATTATCAAAGCATTAGTCCTTTTATAAACCCAAGCCAGATTTTAATCACTACTAGTATATATACATTATTCAAAAAAATGAACTCTGGGGGAGCCTGAGTGGCTCAGTCTTTAAGCACCTGCCTTCAGCTCAGGTCATGATCCCAGGGTCCTGGGATAGAGCCCCACATCATCGGGCTCCTGCTCAGAGAGAAGCCTGCTTCTCCCTCTCCCACTCCCCCTGCTTGTGTTCCCTCTCTCACTGTGTCTCTCTCTGTCAAATAAATAAATAAAATCTTCTTTAAAAAAATGAATTCTGGAGATGCCTGGGTGGCTCAGTCAGTTTAGCCACTGCCTTTGGCTCGGGTCATGATCCCAGGGTTCTGGGATGGAATCCCACATCGGGCTCCTTGCCCCACAGGGAGCCTGCTTCTCTCTGGGCCTCTGCCTGCCACTCTGTGCGCTTGTGTGCGCTCTCTCTCTCTCCCACAAATAAATAAAATCTTAAAAAAAAAAAAAAAGAATTCTGTAAGTCCTAAATTTCTCAAATATAACATAAAAAAATTAACATTTCTAAATAGTAGTTTAGGGGCGCCTGGGTGGCTCAGGGGGTTAAAGCCTCTGCCTTCGGCTCAGGTCATGATCCCAGGGTCCTGGGATCGAGCCCCACATCAGGCTCTCCGCTCAGCGGGGAGCCTGCTCCCCCGCCCCCCTGCCTGCTTCTCTGCCTACTTGTGATCTCTGTCAAATAAATAAATAAAATCTCTAAATAGTAGTTTATTGGCTACCCCTTCCAATCTCACCCTCAATTCTCTTTTTCATTTCACTAGGGCTCAGAAGTCCTGATTTACCACACAATATACCAAGTAGAAACCGCACCTCTGCTGGTGAGTGAAGGAAAAAAAGTATGGAAGAGCTAAAGGACAAAGAAATACAAAAATCTTTCCTGATGACATCACAGGACCTGCCACTGCTCTCAAAGTTTTAATAAAAGTGTATCAAAGAGGAAGCAGGAAGGGAAGGGAAAACTCTTCCCATGGGGGTGGGGCACCAATCTCTACCTCTCAACACTCTCTTCACGCCTCTCTCCCCGACAGCAATCCTCTCTCCAAGGTCTAGAAAAGGGTTTAGGTGCTGGGCTGTCCCCACTCCCCATGCCGGGGGCCAAAAAGGGTTTTTAGGGAGTGCCTGCTCTGATTACCAGCACTATACAGAGGAAAGGTGCTCCAGACATTCTACCAGCAACAATAAATATAAGTTCATTCCCATAAAAATGTTGCCATAAATAACACAAGTAATCAAGTAAAACACAACATAAATAAGCTAACAATCATTTGTAGCAACAGAAGGCTAAGTTTTTACATGGAAAAAAAACTCGGAAATCAGCTCTTAAATATTTCAGAATGCCAAAGAACACTTACATGTAAAATTCAACACCTCTGGATAAAAACTTAGGACTCTATTCATATTCCACTTGACTAATAAAAAAACTACAGTTGAGGGTGGGGGAATTCACTCCTTCAGCAAGGTCTAAACAATATTTTTAGATGTTGCTGCATTATTAAATGGAAAACAGAAATTAGCCAGTAGTTGAAAATATATACTTTGTTCAAAACATAGTAAGGGTTGTGACATGCACGTCAGACTAAAACATGATTTAGTCTTTAAAAAGATATTTATTAAGTACTATTTCTGACATTCCCTGAGACAAATCTCAAAATGTTAATAGAACTGCTATTTAAAGTTCAAAGAGCACTCTGGAACTGCCAAGGAATTAATAGCTTAAACCACCAAATAAGAGCCACAGTTCAATTTCCAGGCTCAGCCAGAGCTTAGGGTTGGTACAGTAAAATCACTCAGCATATTAAAGACACACCAGACAACTTAGGATCATATATACAAATGAAAAATTGGAACATCCAAATATAAAATTCAGGTTTTCTTCTCAATAACGGCTTACGGATGAGGAAAGATACAAGAACAATTTAATCTTCTGCCCCCCACTAAAACAAGTACAAATACAACATAACTTTCATACTTAAAACAACTAATTTTGCCACTGCAACTTCCTAGTGAACCGCCTAGGGCTACTCTTTGACCTGAGTCATAATTTGTTAGAAGTCTCTTCCTATTAAAAACTACTCTTTCCTTAAAGGGTACTCAAAATTATCTTTCTTATTTCCTGCCCTCCTTCTTATTTCCATCAAGTTTACTGAAGGAGAAACTGAGGCACATAACCATAACACAACCAACTTGATCTGACTAGTTAGTTACTAATAAAAAACATGAATACCACTTACTTTGCCTCATTACCATTCACCACTGCCCATTATGCTGGGCTCATGAAAAGTAATCCTAAACGGAAGGTTTAGCAAAAGCCCCACAGTACAGCTCAAAGAATCAAAATGAAGGAATTCTAGATCAAGTCCCAAACAAAATCTCTAACAGGTTCCAAAATCTATAGGTCGCCTACCACACTACAGAAAAATACTAAATTCCTATTCCTTTGATGTATGATAAGCACACATCTCTTGATCAGTTGACACTATCTTTTAAAAAGGTTAGAATCACCTAAAATATTACCAAGCCACAGTACATATAGCCTACAAAAAATATATTCAGAATACAGAGCTAAAAACCTATGTAAGTTCAAGGAAAAATAACGTAATTGTGATCAGGACCTAAAGGAGCAATGAGAACTCCCTTAGGAATAAGATAGAGAATAGCTGTCCAGTAATTCATTTATTTAACAAATGGTTAATGAAGGTCTAACTATTAAAGAGAATGCAAAGATGATACAGACAGGGTCGGTGCCCTACAAAACCTCATGTGCTTATCACAGGTACACAGAAGAAGGCACATACATATATGGAGCAAGAGTGACTAGTTCTGCCAGTGAGAGTCAGGGAAAGCTTCACAGAGGAGGTGATATTTGACCTACTTAAAAGATGAGTACCAGGCATATATAAACATGCAAAAAAATAAAAAATAATAAATAAATAAATAAACTAGGAGCTGGTTCCCTGAGTGAGATATACATATGTTTTTCCCCATTTCTCTTTAGGACATTAAAATTCAATCATGAGAATTGCCAACACAAAATGTTTTTTACACCAATTATACTCTTTTGAATACTTTACTTATTAGCTCTCAAATTAAACCCAGATGGATTTAATCATCTTTCCTATTTAATGAAATAATGTAGAACTCTATGAGGAAGCTTCATGTGTCTTAGACAAAAATACTTCCTCAGAAACTTGTCAATGCCCTTTGGGGAGAAAAAAAATCAAAACAGTTTTCATGGAATTTAATATACCCTCTAGATGATCAATCTTTGAAATTCCCACTCAATATTATAAAAATTCTTTTCACAATTATTTTATTTAAAACAAATCATTTCCTCAAATTTAAATATCAAATGTCTTAAAATATATCCAAGTGATGTAGTGATTTAGAACAAATTATGACTCAACTATTACAGTAAAGAGACCCAGAGATGAAGGAGAAAAGAATATTTACCTGCAAGTTTACCTAATACTCTTTATCTTCCCCCGATTTCTTAAGTTAAAGTTTCAAATTTAAACTATGAAAAATAAAGACACAAATGAAATCTTCATATAATCAACTCAGGGGTTCCTTCAACAGTAATGGAATTTCACTGTACTGGAAGAAATACAAAATGTAGAAAGCTGTCAACCAGGGCTCTGTGCTATTTCACAGTAGTAAAAATACGGTTTTAATAGGATTCTACAATTCACCAAGAATAAGAAAACAAAGGTTCAGAAATACACATAATATACCAGTGTATGGAGATGCCAATGACATAACATTTTCCCTTAGACACAACAGATTCTAATTCTCATCTAGAAAGAAAGAAAATTAAAAGTCATCTTTATTCTTTTTTTCCAGAATCAAATCCAAATGTACTCTGAAAGACATTTTATTAGCTCAAAAAAGGAAAACAACTTTATTCCAACAAACATAACTAAAGCATGCTAACATAAATGCAAGCAAAACAGGCACCCCTAAAAGAAGACTATGATAGCCAATTTATGGGGATAAAATCTAATCTTTACTACAAATGGATCTGTAAAATGAAAGAATAAGACATTGTAGTAGAGTAAGGGAACTGTCGGAAATAAACACCAACCACAACATTTTAAATGAATTTAAAACTTTTATAGCAACTAAAGATAGAAAACTATGTAATGTACATAAGTGACTTTATACTAAACAAAAATTGGGCACACATACATATTTCATTCATGCAAATGAGTCTGAATTTACAATTCCTCGTTTATGTTAATATTTACCAAGATTAATGGAAAATCATCTCCCCTATGTAATGAAGTGAATTCCCCCAACAGAACAAAGCTAACACCTTCAAATCTTTCAAATAAACAATGAAAGCACATACTATAAAAGGAAATTATCTGAACAGGATCAGAAAGAAGTTAAATGATTCAAGAGGGGAAAAAAGTCCTAAATTCCAAGAACACATTGTAAATATTGATTCATTAATTCCAAAACTCTAGACTCTAAGCAAGTCCTATGAAACAAATGTGCACGTGTGTGTGTGTGTGTGTCTGTGTGTGTGAGAGAATTTTTTTAACGATACGCCACAGCACATTTTTAGGCTACCTAATTACCTCACTTTGCAAGGCATTAAATGTTATTTCTCAAAACAGGAATATTTAAAAAAACACAAAATAGAAATTCTGGTGGCCAATACTGGCAACACAAATAGTTTATAAAGCAGATTAGCACAAAACACACTTTAAACAAAAGCACTAATAAAAATATTGCAGAAAGTCCTTTTCTTGATTTTTAATAGCAGCAATGCACATTTCAGTAATAATAGTACCCAATATTCAACCACACTATTAATTTTCATAAACTCTGTCTGATCTCTCTCACTGGCTAGTTTCTATGAAATAAACATCACCCACTTTCAGGAAAAAAAAAAAAAAACCTCAGTACCTTCTACTACTGAAGGAGGAAACATTGTTCTAACAAAAATAAGTCAAATCATTTCAGAAAAATATTTAGTCTATCTCTGAATCAAACTTTTGACAGTTGTATTAACCGTTCATTTAAAAAAAAAATCCAGATAAGCAATCTTTTTACTATTTATATTGAGTTTCATCTCAATTTTAAATAATCTAGCAAACATAACTATAAAATATATTTTGCAAATGATTGTCTTAATTTATAGCATATAGTACAAACTGGTGACAGAGTCCTTTATTAATCTCAAGAGTAGAGGGAATCTCTCAGTGTCTGATGAATACAATTAACTCACAGTTAACAAGGCTAAATTAGCCAGTGAACAAAAAAGATGAATCCATTTTTACATACCTAATTAATATACTAATTAATATACTCCACTACTGTAACTTAACGTTATTTGAAGGAATGCCTTAAGAGATTTTTTTTTCCCAAATAAATACCTAATACACTCATGAAAAAAATGACCAAAACATTCCAAAGAAAACGCTAAGCTATATAAGCACCTGGGATAACCTCAATAAACACTTACAGTCCTAAAGGCACCCCAAGGCCTTCATTCTCACAAAGGAGGAGGAGTCCCAACCTAACTTCCTCTCAATGAGCACTTCAAGCAGTAACACAGCGACATTAGTTTTGCAGCACGCAAGGCTTAGGTACATTATTTTCTCTTTAAAATTATGAACTCATCACACGTACAAATGGCTCTTTAAAACGGTCCAGTAAACTGCTACACTATGCCTTAAATTGCTGTCTATTATGTACTTAAAAATATTTACTAGCAATTGGAGGTTAATATGGCAACTATTACCGGGTGGCAATTATTGCTATTAAAAATATATAAATACTGTAACACCATGTGCTACCAACAAAATGCTAAACAGAAAACATACATTAGCAAATTATAAATATTTTCATTAAAGAAATAAACCATCCTGAAAATAAGATGCTTTAGGTTTAAATACTAAAATTGGCAATTGGGATGAAAAAATACCCTATGTATGTTGGCACTTGAGAAGATGAGAGAAATCATTCCCTTTTGCTCATTTTCAACTTACAGCCCTCCACATTTGGTTCCAGCTCAAAAGAATAGATCCCAAAGTTTCTATATTTACCATTATCTTCCCTCTCTGCAAAAATATAAATCTCCTAAGAAAAAAGAGAGCAGGTCAACAACAGATTACCTTAAAGCTTCATACACAGAATTAATGGTCCTTCATAGGAAGTATGTACTAATATGTGCATGTGTGTTTCAATTCAGGGAGGGAGAATTTGATATCATCACTGAATTACTCCACAGTCAGGAAGAGTCTGAGCAAATAAAACAATGTGAAGGTGGAATCCACATACTTAAGAATTAGGTCGCCCCATTTCAAAGAGTATATACTTAAAAGTAGTTAAAGAACACAAAATCACTTTCCTCCACATGACCTCAACAGAGAAACAAAACTAAAGCAAAACTAAAGATATATTTCTATCTGGAAATTATGTCTTCCCTCAAGGGTGAGTTGATAAACCATAGGGTGCCCTGTTACACTTTCCAAAAAGACAAGATTTAACACACTTAACTGAATTATAACTGAGTGAATATCTAACGAGAGTCTCCCAGAAATGTGATGGACAGCATGAGAAAAACAGTTTTGTGTCACAAAGGTAACAAACAGCAAGGCACGCATTTAATGCAGGAGCTAGGGATCTCACAACAGGCAGAATAAGAAACACATACAATCATCCATATACACACCCAAGACACTTTTTCCCTTAGGAAATGGGGGTAGGGGTGACAGAGAATTTGGGAAATTTGATACCATGCAGTAGAAAATCAGAAAGCAAAACAAGAACAAAGATCTTAAAGCAGGTGATTGCACAATCTACCTTTGCTGAGCCACAATGAACACTTGAAGGTAATAGAAAGTGGGCGGGTCATTACTGTGGTACAGAACTTTAATCTCTAGTTTATATTTCAATCCACATTAATACGAATATCTAGGTAAATTCTCTATAAGCAGTACTTTTCTCTGCTCAAAAAAAACTGCAGGCCAAAAAGAAAAATACATTTTATTATTAAGCACATAAGAGTTCTTATAACACATGCTTTATTTTAAACAAGAGATGATTTTCTCTCTTTTGGAATTAACTATTCCATACAACGTACTTTAGACAACATATTTTTAATATTCTAAGTTCCTGCTGTATCAGATTTTCAAGGAAAACTACATTTGAATGAGCAAAACTTTATATTATCAGCAGCTTTTTAACTGATTCTCAATTTAAAAAAAAAAAAAGCACCTTTTCCACCCTCCACCTACAAGAGAATGTAGACATTCTACAGTCCTTTAAAAAAAAAAAAAAAAAAGTCAACCCAGGAATTTCTTGAGTTCTGCGTTTCAAAGTTGCCATCTAATGAGTAATCCTACACACACACACACACACACACACTTAATTCCTAGTTTGAAAAGGTTGAGAGAAATACCCAAAGTAGAAACCTCTAGTTGGTCATAAAACACAAAATCCTCTCCTATAAAATTGCTTGTTTCTCCAAAAGAATCTCAAGCATCTTATCTTTTTAACATGATCATCCTTACCTGAGCTTTAAAAAAAAAAAAAAAAAAGATTTAAAAAATTGTATATCTTAAAGCCTGGCTACACACATAAATAGTTTCATTGGTCTACAAAATCTACTGTATATAGATTAGCCACATATACACAAGCCATTACCAGTCGGAATGATATATAGTAATTTCGGGGCTCTCTCCTCACTAATATCGGTCTACTTGGTTATTTTAATTACCTGTTAAAGTGTCAATGTGGTCACCAGCCACCAAACAAAAACCATTTTAAATACCCCTTAATCAATATGTTTGCTAATCTATTAAAGTCTCTGAATCTGACTGATAGTAAATGATATTGTAGGGGAGAGAAAAGAGGAGGCAAAATGAATTCTATTCCCATATGTCAAAAGATCAAGGGAAAATTATCACAGTACGAAAAGGAAGAACTGAAACTTATAACTGAATTTTAAGATTAAATAAAGATTATTTGAAGATTATAATTTTAAGATTAAATAAAAATGTTGGACGAAAAAAATTAACCTGATCTATACACTATAGTGAAAGCACAGGTATTATGTTACTCTGTCTTTGTGGGTAAAAAAATCACGTGTTTTGGGGGGCCTGGGTGGCTCAGTGGGTTAAGCCGCTGCCTTCGGCTCAGGTCATGATCTCGGGGTCCTGGGATGGAGCCCCGCATCGGGCTCTCTGCTCAACAGGGAGCCTGCTTCCTCCTCTCTCTCTCTGCCTGCCTCTCTGCCTGCTTGTGATCTCTCTGTCAAATAAATAAATAAAATCTTAAAAAAAAAAAAAATCACGTGTTTTGATGCTTTTATCTGCATAAGGAAATATTTAATAAAATAGCACTTCCATTTGAAAAGTTGGCAAGAATGTGTATTTCTCCACCAGTCTCTAGGAAAAAAAAAGGCATCTATGCTGACCCCGACCCATAATTAAATGTAAGTGATTACAATTTGAACACTAAATTATTTATCCAGTGTAATTGTAAGCAAGGATTAAAAGGAAATAATGCTTCTATCTACTGCAGAGATTACAGAAAACTATTTCCAAAATGCATGTTCTCCAAAGACAACCCCCCCCAAAAAAGGGTACATAACTTAAAATAAGTTAGGTTTTTTTTTCTAAAGGCTAAATTAAACAAACCGTTCAGCCAATTTTCCAATTATATTCTACGCTTGGAACATAATTGCCTTACATCTGTTTACAAATCTTTGCTCAATATTTAAACAAATTCGTAGTCTCCCGGGCACATAGCTATACATACAGTAACTCATGCACAAAGCACATATTTAAAGACCACGCACTGCAATTATTAGCCTAAACGCCAGGTTTAACAAGGTGAATGTTTTCAGAGCTAGGTAATACGACCCAATAAAAAGCAAAGATGGCATTTACCACCAAATGTCACAGCACCGCCAGGAAAGAGTTGCCGGAGCCCTATACATTTTTAATTTCGATGAATCTAGACGTCGTCGTCGGGTGCCAGGCTTCCCGGAGAACAATTGACACCCGAACTGCTTCAAGATTAAGGCAGGCGATTCAAATCCGAAGGAAAAGTTGTCAATTATCAGAGAGAGAGCGCGAGAAAGGCGAAGGCAGATAAAAGCGATGTTATCAAACCGCCCAGCTTGTTGCTTTTGTGTGTGTGTGTGGATTCGTTGTTAGGACAGAGAAAACAGTTTTTAAAAGACACAGGAGGAGAGAAAGAAGAAAAAGCCTTCTCCACCTTCCGTCGGCTCCGTGCAATGGCTTTACGGCTCTCCAGCGTAGTAAGCCCCGAGAGGCAGGCGTTTGTCGATGTTTACAATCGCGGGAGCTTCGGATGCAAGAGTCCTTTACTGACACAATCGCATTCAATCAACTGTTTTCGGGCGAAATTGTAGGTGTCATTATGGAATTTAAAAAAAAAAAAAATTCAAAAGGCGGGCGGGCAGCCTATCCGACAGGGGGGGAAAAGGCTGCTTATCGCGGGCGCGGGCAGCACAAGGCAAAGCCTTCCACATTTAGGAAAAAAAAAGGGGGGGGAAGGGGAGGGGAAGGGGGGTGTGATTGCAACAGAGGGTGGGCGTTCGAAGTGCGACCCAGAATCCGCAGCTTTGAGACTTCCACATGCAAATTCCACGCCGAGCGCCGCGCTCACAAATGATTTTTAAAGAGCCAAATAAACACTGGATGGGATCCAAGGCGAGGGAGAGACGATCCAAAAGGGGGAGAATCGGCGAGAGGCGAACGGCGGGGAGAGGCGAGGGAGGGGCGAAGTCCCGGCGGCGGGAGGAGAAAGTTGGTCGGCGGCGGAGGTCGGGGACCCCCCCCCCCGGTTCAGCCCCCCCTCCCCGCAGCCCGGCTACTCACCAGCGAGAAGAGGTTGGAGTGACAATCCTCCAGGCTCGCCCCGTTCGCCACCCAGTTCGCTGCCGCAGTCATGATCCTCCGCGAGCCCGGCCGCCAGAGCGGGGCATGTCGGAACGAGGCGTCCGAGGCGAGGCCGGGCCGGGCGGCGGCGCCTCGCCGGGGAGCGCGGGGCGGCCGGGCCGCCGCCGCCGCCGGGGGAGGGCGCGAGGGCCGGCGGGCGGGCGGGAGGCGCCGCGGCGACGCCGCGCCGGGGGCGGCGGGCCCGGGCCGGCGGGGGGGTTCGCGGCGGCCGCGCGGCTCCTTCCTGCTCGGGCGGCGGCGGCGGCTCCCGCGGCTCCGGCGGCGGCGGGGGGCGCTGTCCGCGCGGCCCGGAGCCCTCCCCGCCTCTCAGGGCCGCCGCTGCCTCCCGGGCCGGCGCTGCGGGCCGGTCGCCGCCTCCGCCTTCCCTGTTCCTCAGCCGCCGCCGCCGCCGCCGCCGCCTTGTTTATCTCCAGCCACCGACTCCCCCTCGGCCCCCGCCGGCGCGTGAGGGGAGGCGAGCCCCAGAGCCGCCGCCGCCGCCGCCTCGGAGCCGCCGCCGCCGCGGAGCGCGAACTCGCGAAGGGGGGGGTGCGGACGAAGCCAGCGGGCGACCCCGGCAGCCGAGCGACGTCCCCTCCTTCCTCTTCCTCCCCCACCCCCCCCTCCTCCCCAGTCAGCCTCGCTTCTCCTCCCTCCCCGGGCTCGCTCGCTCTGACAGCAATGGCGGCCGCCGACCGCGGCTCGGCCCGCCATTGGCTGGCGCCGCGTCACGTGACGGGCGCCGGCCGCGCGGGGGGGCGAGGGGTGGACGGGGGAGGGGCCCGGAGCGGCGGCCGCGGCGGCGGCGACAGCGGCGGCCGCGGCTCGCGGGCAGCTCGCGGGCGGCGCTGCTGAGCCGAGCGCGGCTGGAGCCTCCGGCCAGGAGAGGGAGGAAGAGCGAGAGTGAGAGAAAGAAGTACGGGCGGCACGGCTTCCTGGCAGGCGGCGGCCGGCCGACCCCAGGCTGCAGTGGGCTGCCCCCGCGTGGGCGCCGTGCCCCTCCCCCTTGGGGGTACAGATCTCTGCGGGGCGCGACCGCGGGCCCCGGGAACGCCCGTGGCGACCGCGGCGGAGGGCTCGGGCACCCCCACGGCGTGTGCCCCGGGCGGCGCAGGCCGGCTGGCGTGGCGGAGCTCTGCTGTGGACACGGCTGCCGGTCCCAGTGCTCCCGGGAGTGCTTCGGCTTGATCGCACTCCGTCGTCCGCGTTTTGCAGATAAGAAAACTGAAGCACAAAGAGATTAAGTCACTTGCCCGAGGTCGCCTCGCTGGGAAGAAGAGGCAGCGGAATTCGAACCCCTGCACAGTGAAGCCATGCTTTTGCACTGGGTTTTATAAGCCTCGCCCAGGGATATCCACGACTGCCACTTATCGCTTTCTGTGTACCAGGCGCTATGCAACGAATCCAGAAATGCCTTTTGAGCCCTTATTCCTAGGCACTGTATTTATTCATTCAGTGCGTAAATGTTCCTGACCTCTTGCCATGTGCCGGAATGTAACTGCCAGGCCCTATACTAGGGCTCTGTTGGGAGCAGACCATCCCTCATTCATTCAATCATGAACACTTTCTGAGAGCATATGGTCTGGGAGTGCCAGTCTGAAGAGGAGGCCCTCTCCAAACCTTCAAGGCGTTTGCTCCCTGCAAAGGTGGGGAGGAGAACAACTTCTTCACTAACAAGCCCCCAAACATGGAAGAGAAAGCTCTTTCACATGGATTGGACTAAAGGGGAGGAAGAGTAGAAAACAGCGCAAAGATGGCGTGTAATACAAGAGAGAAGTCTTAGACCTGTGACTTGAGCTTTGGACCTACCACAAAGAATGCTAAAGCAAAAGCATGAGCAGCATGTTATAGCATGCATTATTATCCTGGCCAGCACTACGTTATAACCCACTGACACTACGTTATAATGGATGTACATACATTATTTCATATAATTCTCAGAACAACCACATAAAGAAGATACTATTATTATCCTTCGACTGTAATAAGGCAAGGCTCAGAAATGTAGTGACATCTCCAAGATCTCCAGTCAGTGAGCCACTCAAACCCTAGTCTATCTGTCTCCGGAGCCCAACCTGAATCCCAAAGGCTCTGTGAGCAGATGCCTGCCATGGGCTTTGGCACCCCAGTTGTGTTACCTGGACCAACATAGTTTAATCCTCTGAACCTCATTTCCTAATCTGTCAAAAGGAGATCCTAACTGCTGACCCACTGACCTCAGGCCAGTGTTGTGCATTTCTATTAAGATACTCTTGACGAAAACACTTAGAAAAAAGAAAGAAAGCAAGCCAGCCAAAGCACTTTATCAACATGTACAGTGTGACTTTGGCCTGAGCAGTCAGACAGTGAGATGGTCCATCCCATCCAGGTGTATTTCCATCCCAAGAGGACTTCATCCTATGCAGTCAGTCACCAAATTCTCATTCTTCAACAAATGTAGGTTTAACTTTTTAAAAAGTCTTCCAGAGCATCCTAATAGAAAAATGAGCAAAGGACATGCACAGTTTAGAGAATAGAAAAGACATATGGCTTTTAAATATGTAAAAAGATGTTCAAACTCTGAGCATCGTTGGACTAAATGTATATGGACTAAATGTATCACTCTAAAATTCATATGTTGAACCCCTAATCCCCCATGGGATGATATTTGGAAGACAGAGATTTTGACAGGTAATTAGGTCATGGGGATGAAGCCCTCATGATGGGGTTAGTGCCCTCATAAAGAGACATGAGAGAGATTGCTCCCTCTCTCTTTCTGTATCTATCTCTGCCATGTGAAGACATAATGAGGAAGAGGGTTCTTACCAAGAACCAAATCTGTCGGTCCCTTGATCTTGGACTTCTCAGCCTCCAGAGCTGTGAGGAATTTCTATTGCATAAGCCGCCCAATGTATGGTAATTTGCTATAGCAGCCCAAGCTGACTAAATCACTCGTCAAAAGAAAAACAGAAATTAAAAACAGTATTGGCAATATTTTACAAGCTTAGGCAAACATGGAGTGAAGCAGAACTCTTAACACACTGCTACTGGGAGTATAAGTTAGCACCACAGCTTTGGTGTCCATTTGGAGAATATCAAAATTTATAAGGTACATACACTTTCACTCGGAAATTCTGGGAGTTCCTCTGACAGAGATGCTTGTGCAGATATCTAAAGACCTGCAGTGCAAGGAGGTGAACTATAGTACTGTTGGCAGGGCAGAAACTGGAAGCAATCTACGTGTCCATCATTTGGGGAGTAGTTACCAATATAAGGTAACCCCATGCAGCCATTCAAAATAATGAGTTAGCACTAGGTGTGCTAATATAGAATAGTCTCTGAAATAGATTATTGGGGCACCTGGCTGGCTCAGTCAGAAGACTGTGCGACTCTTGAACTCCAGGTTGTAAGTTCAAGCCCAAAGCTGAGTGTAGAGATTCTTTTTTTTTTTTTTAAGATTTTATTTATTTATTTGACAGAGAGATCACAAGTAAGCAGGCAGAGAGAGAGGGGGAAGCAGACTCCCTGCTGAGCAGAGAGCCCTGAGATCATGACCTGAACTGAACACAGAGGCTCAACCCACTGAGCCACCCAGGCACCCCATGTAGAGATTTTTTCAGAATAAAAAAATAATAATAAAATAGAGTTTTTAAAATAGATTATTTTCTAAAAATAGATTATTAATTGAGATATCCCTGGGACAGTAGTAACAGCAGTTGCCTCTGGAAGAGGAGTTAGTGTGGGGAGAAGAATTCCTATTCACTGTACTGCTTACGTTTTCTTTCTTTTTTTTCTTTTTAAGATTTTATTTATTTATCCATGAGAGACAGAGAGAGAGGCAGAGGGAGAAGTAGGTTCCCCAATTCGGAATGTGAGACTCGATCCCAGAACCCCAGGATCATGACCTGAGCCGAAGGCAGACACTTAACGGACTGAGCCACCCAGGCGCCCCCCCCCCTTTTTTTAACCTAAATGTGTATTATTACTTATTCAGCGCAGTAAGTTAGAAACACCACCAGCCAATCAATCAAATTGAAAACCGAATAATCAAGTGGCACCATAAAAAGTAAATTAAAAAGCAAATAAATAGCACAAGACAAAGGAGAAAAACTTCACCTGAGATTTCCTTGGCTATCAGAGCCAAGGCCCCAGAGTGGAAGGGAGAAGGCCAGAAGGGCAGTGTCTGATTGCCTTGGCAACAGGAGCACAGAATGAGAACCCAGGGGAGCCAGATTCTAGTCTCAGATGCGCCACTGAGCAGTCCTGTTCCCTTAGACAAACCACTTGGCCTCTCTGGGACTCAGTTTCCTTGTGTGTGAAAAGAGCAAGCCAGGTGATCCTTCAGATCGTTTCTGACTCTCCTCACAGCTGAGAAGGCTGATAAAAGATTGGGCTTTGGGAGTTGTTACTCCACTGAATAGCAGTGAGAGTTGATGGCAATCCCTTGATAAGATCAAAATACAAAACAAAAGAAAACCTATCAACCCACACTGAGGCAGCAGCAAGGCACACCCACATGGGACTGCTAAGCCCAGCTCCCTCCGTGGGGAGCTCATGGGAAGCATTCTCATGACTTGGTTTCCCCATTTGCGATAATGCCTGCGGCCCAGGCAGGAACCAGACAGTGGGCCGCTCTGCACAAGTCTCAGGTCTTATTCTGAGAATGACAGGTTAGTTCCCTTCCGGGGTTATCAGCTGTAATTGCAGAGAGAAAATGGAAGCAAATATATGACCAGAGGAGGAACCATCTATCAGAAAGGCCACAGGAAGCTGCCACAGCCGCAGGGTGGGAGCATTTTGTAGGGGTTAAGAACACCGCTTCAGAGGAACACGCACTTGGGTTCCAATCCCCACTCTGTCGTGCACGAGCTGTGCGGCCTTGAGCAGGTCATCGAACCCCCGTGACCTCCATTTCTTCTTGTGCATTGACCCCCCAGGGTGATCACACAGAGAAAGTTCTTAGCACAGTGCATGCCCCCATAGGCAATCATCAGTAAATTATCACAATTCCAGGCACTTGTCCATCCTTGTACAAAGGAAAGTAGCACCTGGGCTTTCCCGGGTTTATTTTATTGTAAATATCGGAAGCACCAGAACGTTACTGGAGCAGGTCCAACAATATTTCAGTTTACTGAGAAAAAGGGAATACTCTTCTCTCTACCCCACTGAGATGACCAAAGTTACCAAATTGTTGTGAATCCTTCTTCTCTTCCCTCCAGGCCCGCACCAAATAACACAGTTTAAACACACATTTCTAAGGGATTTTTTAAAAAATTTTTATGAAAATGGGATTGTCACATATAATACTTTGCAATCTGCTTTTTCCACTTAACAATTTATCACAAATATACCTCTAGGCCTATATATCTAGATCTCGCTCATTCTTTTATTAGTCGTATAGCGTTTCATAGCACACCTGTGCCATAATTTATCCAATTATTCCCCTATTCCTGAACATTCAGGTGGTTTCCAGTTATTTCTTCCTCTAAATAAGGGCAGAGCAAATATCTTTATCCATATATCCTTAGGCACTGACACTTTTATTTCTGTAGAATAAAGCCCCCAAAATAGGATTGCTTTTTTATTGTTAATAAATGCGTATTTTTATTGTTAATAAATACAGCCAGAAGACTTTCCCCCAAAGAATGTGGCAAGTCACACTCCCTCGAGCAAGATGGGAAGAGTGTCCACGTCCTCCTCATCCTGCCAGCATCTGGACATTGCCCACCTTCTTCAGTTTTTGCCAACCTGAGGAAGAAAAACTGTGCCACTGTTATTTCAATTTGCTTTCCCCGAACTCTAGTGAGGTAGCTCTTCTCCTCCTCCATGTCTCCGGCCACTCGTATTTCCTCTCGTGTGTTTGCCCCTAAGTCAGCAGCTTCAAAGGAAAAAGAACTAAATTCAGTCCCGCCCAGGGAGACCAGGAAAGGGCTTAGCACAACCACAAATACCAGTTTTCGGTCTCTGTCCCCTGGCGTGGACAAGGCAGTGCATGGCATAATCCCATAAAGATTTTTCTGGACACTTCCACGTGGCAGGCCTATCCTTTTCATTCCTTTGCTTTGATAATTTTTAAGTTGATGTTTTAAGTTCCCTCTGAGAGGATGGTCTTATACCAATCAAGCCGAGCTGCCTTGGGCAATAACAGCTTTGCTCATAACCACCAAGGATTTCCTAATTGTTCCAACCTCTCCCCTAAGACATCACAGAGGATAAAGTGAAAGCCACAGCAGCTGTCGCTGGCTTGGAGCACGGCTGGAGGTGTAAGGCCAAGGACCCTATAGCTGGACATGGAGCCCAGCCAGCATCGAGCCCAGTACCGAGCCCAGTACCAGGCTCAGTAGGGAGCCTGCTTCTCTCCCTCTGCCTGCTGCTCCCCTTGCTCCCCTTGCTCCCCTTGCTCATGATCTTTCTCTGTCAAAGAAATAAATGAAATCTTAAAAAAAAAATTCCAATGAGCTTAAATGAACTATGTTCAGTGGCATTTTACCGACACCTTTTGCAGGCACCACGAGGACTCCCTTGCTGCTGGTGACTCCAGCTTTTAGAATAAGTTTGGCAGCCCACAGTGAATTGCTTTCAAATAGCCGATAATAAAGAAGTATGTGAACAATGCCCTCTGATATTTTTCTTTGATGATGCTGTCACTTGACCAAAGACAGGTGACCATATTCATGATTTTTCCGGCTTCCACTAAGCTTCCTACATGTTGCAGGCTACGGCCGTAGCAGGTGGTGACATAGACCACATGAAACTAAATTCTATTTCCTCTGGCAGGACACATGTAACAACACACTCTTGAGGGGCGCCTGGGTGGCTCAGTTGTTAAGCATCTATCTGCCTTGGGCTCAGATCATGATCCCGGAGTCCTAGGATTGGGCCCTCCCCCATTGGGGTCCCTTCTCAATGGAGAGTATGCTTTCCCTCTGCCCCTCCCCCTGCTTGAGCTCACTTGCACACTCTCTCTCTCTCTCCCCCTCTCTCAAATGAATAAATAAAATCTTAACACACACACATACACACACACACACACACACACACACATTCTTGAAATCCAAACAGCCTTGATATATAACCACCAACCCCAATTGTAGGGTGAACAAAAACTTCCTCTCCAGGGGTGTACCAGTGTGCAGGGGACGTTCCCAGAAGCAGCAGGGGCTCAGGTGGCCCAGGCCCAGGCTGGGCTCTGGAAGGGGAAGTGCCAACATCCCTGGCAATTTTGCCAACGACATTTCACCCTCTCTGTTCTCCGTGCTCCGGGCCAGACCCAAGCATTCAGAGGTTTTGTAAGGAGGACAAATGTCTTTTCACCAGCGGCCTACATCAGGGACTCCAACCGAGGTCTGAGTAAGTGAGACAGCAGCTAATCTGGCCCCCCACCTGTGAGACAATGCTTTTTGAGAATCAACGGCCAGGTCCTGGCACATAACACAAGAGCCACTGTCCTCCGGGGACCATACCCCGTCCTTCCAAACCTTGTGGCACTTTGAAGTCCTAAGCCTGCTCCCGAGCACAGGTGGCCGTCTCCCGGCTGGCTGGCTCCCTGTCTTGGGGCCAGATCTTGCTTTCTGCAACAGACCATTTTATTCGAAGAAACCTTTGGAAAGAGCTCAGTCTTTCTCAGGCAACAAACTGGAGGCAAAAAAAAACCCCAAAAAACCCACGTGTGAAACTCGAGTCTTCCTCTGTCTCCACTTAGCCCCAGTAACGGGCTCCCTGGGTTTCTCCAGTTGCTTGGGTTGTGGTTCTCGGCAAAGACCAAGCAAGCCACTCATCTCTCCTATCTCAGTCTCAGTTTTTCCTTTTTAAAATGGGCTGCCCACTTCTTAGGACGCCGCTGGGTTGTAATCAATTGCTTTTTTAAATTGCGTACACAATTTCTCAATTTTCAAATGTGCTGACTGCAATCGTCTATCGTGGCTGGAAATAGAGTACGTCTACAGTCACTCCGTTGCTGCTGTCGGTACAGATCGCTTCCCCAAGGAAATAAATTACATTTCATTCTCTATATATTGTTTACTTTACAGTCTCTTGATCTTACTTTGCTGACTTCTTGTTGTAGATTTTTCGGTAGCTTGGTTCCCACTTAATCACAACAGCCTCTGTAAATGTTAGCGAGTTGTGTTATGGGGATTTGCTACCGGCATTTCACAACGGTTACTGAACATAGAAGCCCCTTCTTTATTCTACCGAAAATACCTCGGTAAATATTCCCCTCGCTCAGAATAATAATAATAATAATAGACCTTTAAAATGATTTTCCAACAAGCAGACTTTATTTCATGTTAACCATGCAGTAAACTCAAGGCACATTTTGCATTGTTTTCTGTTTGTGGTTTTATGAAGAGGTCACCGTTTACACAGCACGTGCTCCCTGATGGTTCTGCTCATTATAATCTAATAAGTCCCTCCTCAAAATCCTAACAAAAGAAGGGTTTTCTTTGATCTCCTACCAGAGCTGTGTGGTGCAATCCAAAGGAGGCCACATCCTTGGTTACCCATCTCCTCCTCCTACCACCTTTTGGGGAGGACGCTGTTTTCTTAGTGTGTTTATTGACCTCTTTCTAGGCCAGGTATCTAATCATCACAGCTATCTTTTGAGGTGGGTCTTGCCTCGGCCCCCATTTTACAGATGAGACAATTGAGGCTCAGAGAGGTGAAGTGTCTTGCCTGAGGTCACACAGCTTAGAAATGCAAGGCAGATCTGGGACCTCGGCCACGACCTCCTCCTGTACTGGGGGAGGCTACAGAGCCCTTCCATGCTACAGACACCCTCTGTCCCTGGTTCTGAGCTTCCCATGTTCTTCACTGGCCGGCCATGCCACCACTGTCCCCAGGGTGCCTGGAACAGTACAACTCTGCCACTTACGAGCCATGTGCTCTTGCATAAGTGGCTTTACCCCTCTGAGACTCAGTCTTCTCATCCATAGCATGGGCATAATTATACTAGTCTCACAGGGAGGTCGGTAATAATAACAAGAAGCCTGGGGCACCTGGGTGGCTCAGTAGGTTGAGCCTCTTCCTTCTGCTCAGGTCATGATCCCAAGGTCCTAGGATCGAGCCCCACATCAGGCTCTCTGCTCAGTGGGGAGCCTTCTTCCCCTCTCCCTCTGCCTGCCTTTCTGCCTACTTGTGATCTCTCTCTCTCTGTCAAATAAATAAATTAAAAAAAAAAAAAAGAAAAAAAAAAACAAGAAGTCTGGACATATTTATCAAGCTCTTCCCATGTGCCAGGCATTGGACCAGGTAATTTATACCATGCTCATTTTAATTTTTTTAAATATTGTTTTAAAGATTTATTTATTTATTTGAGAGAGAGAGAGAGAAAGAGCATGAGCAGGAAGGGCAGAAGGAGAGAAAGAGAGGAACTGAAGCACTCTCCATGCTTAGCATGAGCATGACACAGGGCTCCATCTCATGCCAAGATCACGACCTGAGCCACAAACGAGAATCAGACGCTCAGTCGACTGTGCCACCCAGACGCCCCTACACCATGCTCATTTTTAATCCTCCTGACGACCCGGGGAAGGAGATACTATTATTATCCCATTTTGCAGATGGGGAAAGTGAAGGATGACATGGAAATATCCAGAATGGGCCACCACCCAAGCCTAAGCCACTGTCCTCGTTGTTGCTGTCACTCTCTTTGCCCCAGGCCCCTCTGCCCTCTTTCCTGCACAGCAGTCGGAGGAGTCATGGTCAAACCTAAGTCCAGTCATGTCACACCTCTGTCCCCAGTCCTCTGGTAGCTGCAAGCTCAGGCAAAGTCAAAACCAAACACTTTGGACGACCTGGCTTCTTCCTCTCCTGCTGGCATCCTCCACTCACACTCAACTGCAGGCTCGTGACCTCTCTCTGGTTCTGGTCACACACCAGCCTCAGGGGCTATCTCGTTGGATCAGATGTCCCGGTATTGAGAAGGCCTTCTCGGAACCCCTGCATCTATTTCGTTGTCTCTCAGCATCCAAAATCCCCTGACATAGGGGTGCCCGGGTGGGTCCAATTCTTGATCTCAGCTCAGGTCTTGATCTCACGGTCGTGAGTTTGACCCCCGTATTGGGCTCCACACTGGACTTGGATCTTACTTAAAAAAGAAAAAACAAAAAAAACAAAACAAAACAAAACAAAAACCAACATATATTTGTTTTCATGCATTTTCCCCTGTCTCCCCTCCTGTATTTAGAACATAAGCCCCATGAGGGCAGGGTTAGTTTTCTCTTCCCCTGTTTGTTCACTACAGGATCCCCAGGGCCTAGAATATTGTTGGCATTTGTCAGATATTTGTTAAATGAAGGAATCACAAAATAATGCCAAGTAGTAAGCCCCTGGCCAGTGCCTGGCATAGTGCAAGTGTCCACAAACATGGACTGCTCCAATTGGAGGCGTTAAAACACCCCGGGCCACAGGCAACTCCTCCCTGGGAGGAGGGTCAAGGCCCATGTCAGCTCAGAGCCTCATTCTGCCCCATCCAGAAAAATCCGTCCTGTGGGGCCTGGAAGGTGGGTTCCCCCAGCAGGAGTCTAACGAGGTCAGCAGCACTTCCTCATCTAGAAGAGGAGGAAGCCCCAAAGCAAAGAGAAAGGATTCTCCCAGCCTTCTCAAAGGGTCCACAAAGGGAGAGAGCACATCTCCAGCGGCATGAGTGGACAGCTGCCTTCCAGAGCCAGAATTCGGGGCTCACCATAGAGCCCGAGCGTCTCAGGTGAGTGCTCTGCCTCTCCCCAGCAGCCTGGCCAGCATCAACAATGGATTTTGTATCATAAATCAATTTCCCCTCTAATTTTGAAAGTAACACGTGCCCTATAAAATATTCAAACATCAAAGAAATGTGTAATTTAGAAAATGAAACTTCCCCCCTCCCTTTCCCCAACCCAGACAACTTACTGTTAACAGCGTGCCATATACTGGATTTTTATCTAGAATTGTTTTCCCAAGCATATTCTAACATTGATTACTTACAAAAATGAGATCAATCCATACATAACTTTTGCACCTAGATATTTTTTCTTTAATCAGGTGACTGAGGTACAGTTTGCATATCGCCAAATTCATTGTTTTCAGCGTAGGCTTCTTTGAGTTTTGACAATACATTATACCATATACAATTTTTTTAAAGATTTTATTAATTTATTTGACAGACAGAGATTACAAGTAGGCAGAGAGGCAGGCAGAGAGAGAAGAAGGGAAGCAGGCTCCCCGCTGAGCAGAGAACCCGATGGGGGACTCGATCCCAGGACCCTGGGATCATGACCTGAGCCAAAGGCAGAGGCTTTAACCCACTGAGCCACCCAGGCACCCCTATACCATATAAAATTGTATAAGCATTGCCACAGTAAAAATTTAGAACAGTTCCACCAGCCTTCCAGATTCTCTTGTGCCCCTTGGAATAAACCCTGTCCTTCAGGGTCAGCTCCTGGCAATGATTAACCTGTTCCCTCTCCTTCTACTTTTCCTTTTCCAGAAGGCCCTACACATGGTATTATAGACTCATAGCCTTTTGTGTCTGATTTATTTCACTCGGCATTATAATGCCTCTGAGTTTCACCCACATTGTTCCGTGAATCTGTAGTTCCTTCCTTTTGATTATTGTATAATATTTCATTGTATGGATAGTCTACAGTCTGTTTATCCATTCATCAGTTGAAGGATGTCAGGGTTGTTTCCAGTTTGGGGACGATTACAAATCCAGCCACTATAAACATTCACATACAAGTTTTGGTGTGAATATAAGTTTTCATTTCTCTTGGGTAAAATCCCAGGAGTGGGATGGATGGGCCATATGGTAAACACATACTTAGCTTTATAAGAAACTGCCAACATGGTTTCCAAAGTGACTTTTCCATACACCTTGTTTTTTTTTTTTTTTGAACCTTGCAAATATGTTATTACCTAATAACATATATTTATTTGTTTGTAAAAAAACTTCCCATCAGAATGTAAGTTCTAGGAGGTCAAAGGGTACTGTCTCCTTTGTTCAACTTTGCGTCCTCTGTCCAGAACAGTGCCCCAGCACATAGTAGGTGCTCAAGAAAAGGGTGCTGAATGAATGAGCCCGATAGACCTCCCTCCACGTGAAGACACATAGATCCATGTCATTAGCTTGAGAGCGGTGGCGTTGTATTATGCTGTCTGGCGTGTCTCTTCCCTCCACCTTACCGTGGGCCCCTGACCGTCTTCAGATTCCCACCACAGTGTGCATCAATGGACTTGCATATTCTTTTGCAAGTGAATTTCCCATTAAAACAAATTTCTTGAAGTAGAATTGCTTGGTCAAAGGAGACAAAAGATCGCAACTTCTGTAGATATTGCAAAAGGCGATACCAATTTATACGTCCACCAAGAGTGGAGTGGAGGAAATGACCTGCTTGAGATTTCCTGCCTCACCCCAACCTCCCCTGCACTGAGTATTACCAGTTGGTACTGATGTTAAATCCACCCTGCTCCAGGTCTCAGGGCTGCCCTGACATTTGGATCTCCTACATGGGCACGGTCCCCAAAAAGAACGGTGGACACACACAGGACTGCCGACTGCTTGTTTGGCTAAGAAAGAACCCAAAAAATCAAGCCTGAAAGCTAACTATCTAAAAAAACAGAGTCCTTGGAGCACCGGGGTGGCTCAGTGGGTTAAAGCCTCTGCCTTCCGCTCAGGTCATGATCTCAGGGTCCTGGAATCAAGCCCCGCATCGGGCTCTCTGCTCAGCGGGGAGCCTGCTTCCTCCTCTCTCTCTCTGCCTGCTTCTCTGCCTACTTGTGATCTCTGTCTGTTGAATAAATAAATAAAATCTTTTTTTTTAAATAACTTTTAAAAATAAATAAATAAAAAACAGTCCTTCCTATCGTCTGATAAACAAAAGGCTATCTCGCTCCATTAAAAAAAAGAAAAGGCAAACGCTCTGAGAACAAAGTAAATCTACTTGTCCTACATTTGGTCCCGGTTTTACTATTTTACCGTGAATTGGGGTGGAGGGTGCAGCATGGGTCATGGGGCTGAGTTTGGATGCGAGTCTGGATGCTACCAGCAGACCCGTGTAGGTGACCCTGCAAGGACTCTACATGAGAACAACAAAAGGTAGCTGGAAAAAAAATGAAACTGAACGGGGAAGAAATGAAAGTGTTACAATTAGCTAATTGGACCCAGTTCTTCTGGATGGCTTTATCTCTCCCACTGTGCACAGAGCTCTTCTCCACATCAAAGACTACTACAAGCCTGGAGAATTGGAACCGATGTTTATGGAGTGCTTTGAAGATGTAAAGTACTGTTTAAATGCTAAGTATTATTATTATGACTTAAAATTTTAAATGCCCTTTTTTTTTCTGGTGGGAATTTTTAATATGTTTGTGATTCTTATTTAATGCCAAAAGCGAGCCTGTCTGTGAAATGGTATCTGGATTCAGGCTGGGGTGGGGCAAGCCACCAACGTATCTTTGGAATACTGAACCAAATTCACCACTCTGTCCTTGTAAATTGTGTTTTCTGGGAAGATGAACACTGTCAATCCTATGCTGTCAGTTTATGTAAGAACATGTCTTAAGATCTAATTGAAATACAGCATCTTTCCAGGCAGAGTTGATAGAGTTATCACATTACAGATTTTATTTGACTCTGCATCTCAATTCATTGCTTTGTATAGTTTCCAGATTTCTTCATAAAACAGAAATTAGACACAGTCTTGACATTAGAATTTCACAAAGAAGCAATCAAATCCAAATTACTTCGAAGAAAGAAAGGACTATAAAAGTGACTAAACCAAATGAAAGGAAAAAACATTCCGGAGGGCCCTAGTTCATGAATTAATTTTCTTATTTGGTCCTTGGGACAAATCCAACTTATTTTAGGAGGTTGCCAGACGTAAAACACAAGGACAAACTTTTGCATCTGTGGCTACTATGAGCTTGGAGATAAATATTGTAAAGTTCGGAAGTTTTGTTTACGTTCATCTTTTTTTTTTTGCACAGAACTCAGACAATAAACTACACTGGTCAGTATTCTTTTCGTGTGTTCACTGTGTGCTAATAGATTTTTTTTTTTTTACTTTTGGTAGGGAATTTTTTAAATTAAAAAATCATCAAAGCTTAAATGAATTGCCCGACATAAAACTTGGATCCAAAATGGAACACGGTCATTGGGTCTTTGCAATTTCCTATGGTAACCAAAGACCAAACTGTGTTTTAAAAACTATTCTAGTAATGAGTTCACAAGAGGTCTCAAGTTACTAAGTGGCTTTGAGCCTCTTTTGAAACCAAAGCAAAGGAAAATCTCATTAATTTGAACTGTGCTAATAATGGAATTTGTTATAATTCAACCTGGCCTGAGCTACAGTTTACCTTTGGTCTACCTGTGAAGGCAAGTTTACTGGAGTGACCATAAAGAAGATTGTTCAAGAAATATTTTATGTCTTTAAAAGAATAAACTATTTTAAGGCTTTTAGCACCTCACTCTTAGCCAAATAAATTCCTGTGGAATTCAGATGAGTTTTAAATGTTGATTGGAGCAGACAGGAAGTAATATTACTTAGGAACCCTTTTTTTTGTCAAATTCTCCTCTGTACTCCAAAGAAATAAAGGTTCACTTTGTTTAAAGATTCTAAACAGTTCCTTTAATGCAGACAGATCTCTTAACCTTCCCTTCATACCAGTTGTCATGAATGAATGAGGTTTCATTGAGGCAGTAGCAGCAATCGGTAATTACAACCACTAACAAAGGAAAGAACTCAAAATAATGTTTTTTTTTTCCATGGCACTTGTATGTGTCAGGCTATGTGTTAAGCCCTTTCTAATTTATTTACACTGTGTCTGATAACCAATAGGTTCTTAGTAGATGGTCACACTTACTATTAAAGTCGTCTGTGTCTTCTTTCAGCGATAGAAGGACACTAACATCTGTTGGTTTCACTGGTATCAATAGACAGATCAAGGATGGTGAAAGAAAAAGGAGGAAAATATCATAAAGAAACAGATCAATAGATGATGGAAGATTAGATAGATAATAGATAGATAGATAGATATAGGAGGGCTTATGGATGGGTGGATGGATGGATGGATAGATGGATGGACGGGTGGATGGGTAGGTAGATGGGTGATGGATGGATGATGGATGGATGGATGGATGGATAGGTAGGTGGATGGATAGACAGATGGATAGGTATATACATGGAGATGGCTGGATGGCTGGATAGATAGATAGAAAGAAGTAGCAAAGCAAAGAGATGGGAAGAGGTGACACTCTGGCCATGCTAGCCCGCATATAGGAATGATTTTTCTCTCCACCTAATCAAGAACTTCAGCAGACACATTAGAAAGTTAGCCATGAACCAAGAATGACACAGCCCTCCTGGCAATCACAGCTCTCCTGATGAAGTCCCAAAGGAGCCAAAGGGAACCAATGGGAGGAACCTGAGCAAATTTGTTGCCAATCTGTTAGGGAGGCTGCAGAAAGGCTCAGTGGTATGGCTGTGTGTGCCAAGTAAATACCAAGGTCCTGCTAACTTGAGGGATTGGTTTGATTCCATGATGTCTGAGTTGGGTTTTTCCACCACAGCATTATCAGGATGTCATTTAATGGGTACCAAAAGTCCCCCTCCTTAGCAGAAGGAAATACTTCAAATTCTCACCATTCCATTTACAATAAAATTTTTTTAAACTTTTATTGCTTTATCTGATTATAATACCAAAAGAAAACCAAATAAAATAAGAGAGTAAGAGGGAAAGGAAAAAAAACACAGCTCTTCATAAAAAATTCAAACAAGGGGTGCCTGGGTGGCTCAGTGGGTTAAAGCCTCTGCCTTCGACTCAGGTCATGATCCCAGGGTTCTGGGATCGAGCCCCGCATCGGGCTCTCTGCTCTGTGGGGAGCCTGTTTCCTCCTCTCTCTCTGCCTGCCTCTCTGCCTACTTGTGATCTCTGTCTGTCAAATAAATAAATAAAATCTTTAAAAAAAAATTCAAACAATACAGATGAATATTAATGAGCAAGTGAAAATGATGTGTGATCCTATCACTCAGTGATAGCCACTGCTAACATGGTGGTGAGTGTCTAATTAAGAGTATAAACAATATATTTCGAGGATATGTTGGAGATATAAGGGACAAAATATAGTTATAGTCTCTGAGCTTAGGGACTTCATAATCTACTTAGAATAAACAAATTAGATGAGTTATTACCAATGTGATGAATATTTTATAACTTGTTCCTTGCACTCAACAATGGTCATAGCCATTTTCCCATGTCAAATATATATGTATATTCGACATATATATCAGGGATAAGAAATATTACTAAAGGAGCACCTGGGTGGCTCAGTCAGTTATGCAGCTGCCTTCAGCTCAGGTCATGACCCGGGGGTATAGCTCAGGGGAAGAGCATTTGACTGCAGCTCAGGTCATGACCCTAGGGTCCTGGGATCGAGTCACTCGCTCAGTGGGGAGCCTGCTTCTCCCTCTGCCTGCTCTGCCTGCTGTTCCCCTGCTTGTGCTCTCTCTATCTATCTCTCTCTTTCTCTCTCTGTTAAATAAATAAATAAAATCTTAAAAAAAAGAAAGATCATCTCTTTCCCTCTCCCTCTGCCCTTCTCTACCACCCCCCCCAAATTAGTAAGCAGCATCACCCTTTTCCCTTATTCTTTCTAAAGAGGATTCAATATTTGCCTGCCTATTCCCTAGACCTTTCATTGGGCTCATCAAGGACAGGAACACACTAAGAATGAGTACATTGATTTGCATCAGGAAGGACCTGAAGCCACCTGGGGTAGAACAGGGTGGGCCAAAATCGGGGGGGAGAGGGACGAAGAGGGAAGGAATGCCTGGAGACTAGAGATAACCCAGGCTGAGGTCTGGAGGAAGCAAGGGGAAGTATTGGGGAAGTAGGGACTGTGACTCATGAGGAAACCTTCAGATCTTAAGGATTTCTCAAGGAGACTTCAATTTCAGAGTTCAGTTATTTCCTGATGCCATGGGGATTGGGGACTTAGGATTCTTTGGGAGGTGCTGCAACATTGAGGCTGGCCACCATATGGCCAGGTGTGGTTTGATACTTGTAGGACAACCTCATCCCTTTTAATGGTGGTACATGTTCCGTGGTGGGGGATACAAAACTTTATCTCATCCTTCCCTGCAGGCAAGCATGGAGGTGGATACAAATGCTTTTGCAACTAAATACAAATCCCATATAACATCTTTACAAATTGGTTCACTTAAAGAAGTGAATAGATAGATGAATGATAGGTAGGTGATAGTTAGATAAATGGAAGGAAGGAAGAAAGAAGGAACGAAAGAAGGAAAGTGGGGGGGGACAACAAACGATGGTATATCTACACCATAGAATACTATTCAGCAATAAACAAGGATGAAGTATTGATAGACAACTTGGATGAATCTAAAATTAATTATGCAGAGGGAAAGAAGCCAGACTTCTGTAAGTTTCCATTTATATACAGTTGAGATGGAAAGCAGATCAGCAGTTGCCCAGGGCAGGAAGGGGGACGATGAAGGGGAATGAGGAAACCTTTGGGAGTGATCATATATTCATGATCTTGATTGTGGTGAACACTTCAGGAGTATATACATATGCCAACATGTATCAAATTGCACAGCTTAAATACATGCAGATTATGGCACATCCATTATAACTTAATAAAGCTATAAAGTAGGTGATGCTAGATAGACAGTTGGGGGGGTGCATTTTAAAGTGAACAAGAGAACAGAGACCCAGCAGAGACCTGTTTATGGGCTGTTGGGCTGGGGACTGGAGAAAGGTGACAGGTCCAGTATGATAAGGACTCCAGTGGGATACCACTGTACAGAGAGGTAGAATTTGGCAGGGGCAGAGGATGTAGTCCTGTTAATAGGGCTTCTAGGAATGAGAAGTGGGCTAGGGAAATGATCTCACACCCGAGCCCCGAATCACACTAGTTTTCATCCACAGGGTGGGCTTATTTATGGCCCCTCTGCCCCAGTCTAGATGGCTCCAGAGCCCAGCAATGTGCCTGGCACATGGCAGGTACTCAGTAAATGTTTGTCAACAGGAGCAGACCTCACTTAAGCCCCGCCCAGCCACCATGGACATAGAGGCATCACAGGTATCCCATCCTCTTCCTGTCAAAGGGCTGGACCGCCTTCCCAAGTTGGCCTGGAACCCACCTCCATTCCACAGTCCCCCAGCCCCTGGCTCCACCTGCTATCTTCCACTCAATTCTGTCTCCTGGAGCTAATGAACAAATCCGCTTCTCCAGCCCTACCTTAGAAGCTCTTCTTTGGACACTGATTCACTCTCTCTTCCTGCTTCCCATGATGTCCTTAGCTTCTGCGGGAGGCAGGTTATTTGAGGTCAGTTACAAGACTGGAACAAACCAGGGTTCGTGCCCCAGCTGTGCCTCTCTCTGACTTTGTGGCTGTGGGCAGGTGATGTTCCCTTTCTTTCTTTCTTTCTTTTAAAGATTTTATTTATTTATTTGACAGACAGAGATCACAAGTGGGCAGAGAGGCAGGCAGAGAGAGAGGAGGAAGCAGGCTCCCCGCTGAGCAGAGAGCCCGATTCGGGGTTCGAGCCCAGGACCCTGGCTGGGATCATGACCTGAGCCGAAGGCAGAGGCTTTAACCCACCGAGCCACCCAGGTGCCCCTGATGTTCTCTTTCTGAGCCTTGGTATCCTCATCTGTAAAAGAGGGTTAGCAAACATTATCTACAACAGTCTTTGTAAGGATTCATGAAAGAAAGGCAGGAAGTGTTTAGGACACTGTGTGGCACACAACAGACACTGAGTAAAAGATAATTTTACTTTATTTTTTACATAGTCATTAAGAGGTTAAGAGCTTGGACTCTGAAGACAGGCTGATCCAAATTCAAATCCCAGATAATTGCTCCTGTGCAAGCGACTTAATATTTTTGAGCTTCGGTTTCCTCCTCTATAAATCAGAGATGAGGGCGCCTGGGTGGCTCAGTGGGTTAAAGCTTCTGCCTTCGGCTCAGGTCATGATCCCAGCATCCTGGGATTGAGCCCTGCATTGGACTCTCTGCTCAGCGGGGAGCCTGCTTCCCTTCCTCTCTCTGACTGCCTCTCTATCCACTTGTAATCTCTGTCTGTCGAACACATAAATAAAATCTTTAAATAAATAAATAAATAAGAGATGATGCAGATTCACTGGTCAGGAGCCTGGCAGGAAACAGAGGGCACATTGAACCTGGCAATGTGAGGCGAGTTTCATAAAGACATTATATGCACACGTATGAAAGAAGTTTAGGAACCTCAACAGGGTAAAGTGCAATCCCTGGGTCTGGCAAAGGGAGGCGCTGTTCCAACCTGAGCCTGCAGGATCAAGGAAGAGTGTTAATTCTAGAACCTGGAAAGGGGAGCTATAGGAGCAAATCACCCATCAGGAGCAGTGGTTTTGGGGAATATATACAGCCAGCCCACAGCCCAGGCAAGGAGGAGCCTGGGGGATTAATATCCCAACCCTATTGTCTTCTTTCCCTGATCTCCTGCCAGAGTCTCTTCTGTTTTTTGGACCAACCCAACCAGAGGCCAGGGTACATGGGAGCCCACTGATGCCACCCACCCAGGTCAGCCTCTTGGGCTCAGAGCAAGGAGAGTAAAGGGCAAAGAGGAGGGCAAAGAGATGAAATCCAATAGAAGAAGTTCTCTCCTTGTAGAATCAAAAGGATTCATTGAAATCATGTTGATAAAGCCTTTATGACATAATAAGGCTTTGCGCAGTGGCAGCCAGCCCATGGTAAGCCTGGAGCCCACCCTAGCCTGAGTTCTCCAGGTTGGTACCAGGCCAGCCTTGACCTAACCTAACAGTGTCGGGAAGGGAACAGAGCTGATCTTCTGCTACATTCTGTGTTTACTTAGAGAAAACTTGGCTGCTGAGGGGAAGGGGGGTTGACTGTGGTTTTCTGCAACAGCTGGGGGTGGAGGGGAGGTGCAGAGAGGGGGAACTGGAACACATTAGGACGTCTGAAAGCCAGGAGACCCCAGAACCCCGGGATCTGAGAAGAGTCCACGTTGAGGGCAGTGTTCGCCCACATTCTCTTTGCCAAGGGACTGGGGATTTTGGGACTGAGCGCCGTGGCCTGGGACCTGGTCCCCAGGAGACAGGGCCACGGGGCAGCCCCAACACCGGCCATGTGGAATGTGCCACTCTTGGAACCCAGGCTCTTGCTTTTTAAAATTGGCTTGTAAATCTCTGTGTAGTTTGCAGAGTTTAGGAATTTTATTTTATCTGGATTAAAGTCGTGTTCTGCTTTGGCATCGGAAGGCGTTTATGACTGTTAAAACAAGAAATGAAAAATATAGGCCTGGAATCAGCGAGGCTGCCTCCTGCCAGACTCGGAGGGATTTGTCTTAGGGGCCAGGCGGAAGGTTTTCTGCCCCTTCTCCCCTGACGACTTGAGTATCACTTGGGAAAGCTGCGGCTGACGAAGTCAGAGCGTGGAACGCAAGGGTTGGGGAGGGCGTGGGGAGAGGAACATCTTTAGCTTTGCTTGGGTAACATCCTTCACCTTTTCTTCAATTCTACTCCCCCTCCCCCACCTCAAACCATACCTCCAGGGCATTGTTTAATGTCACTGTCACTTGGCTGCTCTTGGCCTAGGGGGCAGGTGGCTTAAGACTTTTGATTCATTGTTTTGGGATAGCTATGAACTCCCAAATTACAATTTTGGACAGGATTTAAATAACTGAGATTCCAGCTTCCTTGGCCTACTTTGCCAACTTCTTTATTCCCTCTTGCTTTTAAAGCACTCTCTCTCTCTCTCACATACACACATACACACACAGACTTCTTTCCTAATGGCAAAAGTTATACATGCTTCCTGAAGAACATGTGGAAAGCAAAGCAAAGCACCGACGTGGTGGGGGGAGGGGGCCACAAAAATCACAAGAGAAAATCGCTCAAGCTTCAGCAGAGAAGGTTCTGGTATTCTGCCTCCTATCCATCTATCATCTATCTGTTCTCCTTTAATACAATCATAGATGGTATGTAATCTTGATCTTGATGCCTGTGTGTTCATTTATAGTTTGTAAGTATCTTCCCTATCCTGCAGACAATGCATTGTATTTTATGACAAAAATACAAACGTCGACCACTCGGGCACGGAGGTTAGGAATTCAACCTTTGTAGGTAAAGAGATCTGGGTTCAAATCTCAGATGGTCAATTTCTAGCTGCATCTTTGGGCAAATTACTTCATCTTGCTGGACCCGGGTTTGCTCATCTGTAAAACAGGGATAAAACTGCATCCACCTCAGAGGAAAGGTTGCTGGGAGGACAGTAACATTCCAGCAGATAAATAAGAATCCGCAGTGGAGGTGCAGGGTATGGGGAGAATGCTTGTCTCCCTAGTGAGTGCTCAGTAAATTGCGGTCCATATTGTTACTGAGATGGTCCGCAGTGACCCATGCCGGACATTTGCGTTTTTCCTTTCCCAGGAGTGCTACATGCAGCATTCTCTCTAAATGAGAACTTTGGGCTCCGTAGCATTTGTTTCATGGTTAACAGCGAGATGATTTTAAACTTCTATCTTCCCCCAAGACTGCTCGACAAAATTGGCAGTCTGTACTATGCAAAAATTCACCCAGAAATGGAAGAGAGGGACATTTGCAAAAGCTGGGTTGTGTCTACAGAATTAGAAGGCACAGTTGGACTAATTTTAGTGCCTAAAAATGGGAAACATTGGAATCATGCTTCATGGGCAACTCAAGTTCTCGAAAGTGGCAAAAGGAACCATCAGGGCTGGTTGAAATGGGGACCATTCCCTCAAGGTCCGGGCCCCGTCGCAATCCACACACAGACTCTGTTTGGCTGGAAGGGAAAAGGTTCAGGGAGAAAGGGTTAATTGTCTTTCACGTCTTGGGGTGGAAGTGATCTAGTACAGGCTGCGTCTTCATTGTCTTGGGTTTGCCCAGCTATCCGCTTTCCTTTGTCTTGCCATGGATGGTGTTGTTGATCTTGTGACCAGGCAGTCACCGTGCTGGGGCTCTCTGCTAGTCTGTCCTTCAGGATTCCCGAGAGGGGCAGGCCCCTGTGATTGGCCTCCCTCGGGCAAACGGCACACAACTCACTTTGTATCTGAGGACTGGAGCGGGGGCCTGGCTCCTTTTTGGCACAGCCAATCAGGCAGGGGCTGAGAGTTTATGAGATGAAGGGGAACCACTTTGAAGAAAGGCGCCCTTGTCTGCTGCTTCACCATCGCTCAGTGGGGAGGGTTGGGCACAGCCAAAAGGCTGGTGCCCTGGGGATGGATGGGGAAAGAAAAGAAGCTGAGAAACCAGGGTCAAAAGTCTTTCTGTGAACAGGAGAGCAAAGTGAGCAGTCTGCCTTCCTCTCCGCAGGTGTGTTCTCCCAGTGGGAAGTCGTGGCCATCCCCAAGGGTCAGGATGGGTGCGTCCCAGCCCCTGGTTGAATTGACCTCCAGCTCCCACCCCTCCTAGAGAGCAGAGAGAGTAAGGTGGAAACACCTCTAGAAGCAATCATGGGGGCCAATAATCTAGAAGCAATAACTCCACCAAGGCAGAGAGGGATCACTTCAAATCCTCATCTTCATCCCCCCCATGTGCTTTTACTTCCTATCTTGAAGTCTCAGTTTCCCCCCAAGGAGGCCATTTTTTTTTAAAGGTTTTATTTATATGACAGACAGAGATCACAAGTAGGCAGAGAGGCAGGCAGAGAGAGGAGGAAGCAGGCTCCCTGATGAGCAGAGAGCCCGATGCGGGGCTCCGGGGCTCGATCCCAGGACACTGAGATCATGACCTGAGCTGCAAAGGCAGAGGCTTTAACCCACTGAGCCACCCAGGTGCCCCAAGGAGGCCATTTTTAATAGTATCTCACTCACAGGGCTGTTGGGAGGAGTTCGTGGAGCACTTTGCACAGTGCCTGGTATGCAGTAAGTACTGAGTAGTTAGAAGCCATTATTATTAATTGCAATCATATTTGGTGTCACAAGAGGTATTCTACTTTCAATGAAGCCAGAAATAGGGTCTGTTCCTTTGATTTTTCTTTTCTTTTTTTTTTTTTTTAAGATTTTATTTATTTATTTGACAGAGAGGGACACAGCAAGGGAGGGAACACAGGCAGGGGGAGTGGGAGGGGGAGAAGCAGTCTTCCCACCAAGCAAGGAGCCCGTTGCGGGGCTCGATCCCAGACCCGAGCTGAGCCGAAGGCAGAAGCTTAACTGACTGAGCCACCCAGTCGCGCCCCTTTAATTGTTCTTTTATCCATTTACTCAGACAATCAATGAACATTTAATAGAGCCTACTAGGGGTTGGCTGTTTCCCTGGGGATGATGTCCTTGGGGTTTACAATGCATTTAGGCTCTGTTTTAAGCCCTTTCTGTGTATTAACTTATATAAGCAACACCATGGGGTAAGTGTTGAGAAATTGAACTTGGCCGAGATCACATAGCTAGTAAGATTAAGAGCTGGGATTTGAACTGAGGTCTGCCTGCCTCTCAAGTCTGTGTCTTAAACACCCTGCTAGTCCTAAATGAATAAATAACACATGATTCCTGCCCCTACCCACCCCCAGGCAGTGCCGTCCCCTGGAACTTTCTGCGAGGAGAAAAATATTCACTGTCTGCACTACCCAATACGGTACCCACTGGTGGCTACTGAGGACTTGAAATATGACCAGTGCAACTGAGAGACTGGATTTGAAATTTTAATTTGCATTAAATTCAGCAAGATTTTAAGAAAGCCACACACAGGGCCAGTGGTTATCATATTAACCAGCACAGCTCCAGGAATGTAGAGCCTGGATGAAAAAATTCACATCAGCCAAGGGGGGTGAGTGTTTTGCCTAAGCTCCAAGAACACGGACAGAGGACACAGCCTTGGTGTGGGGCATGGCCTGAGGCCACCAGAGGCTTCCTAGAAAAAGTAATCTCTGATCTGAGTCTTAAGGAAGGGGCTGTTGGCAGAAGGGGAGGCATTTTTAAATATACCCAAATACGCTGGATTTTCACAACAGTGCCTATGGACAGCCAGTACTTTGGTGGAGATTGAAACCTGTAATCAAGACCCAGGGTCTTCTTTGAGCTACAAGATAACCAAAGCTTATGTGGGAAGGATGAAAGAATAGTGGGTTCAGGAATGTGTCCACTGTTTTGTTTTTGTTGTCTGTATGTGTTTTTTTCCCCTGCTACAGGTATGAGCTTGAGTTTGGCTTTGAACCATCACCTCTCTGAGGGTGTGCAAACACTTGGAAAACAAACCTGAAAAATTCACCAGCTCATTGGAATGCTTTGTCGATTTTGTATGAAGTCAAATGTCCAAGAATTGTGAGCCAGCTCTAGGCAGACAAAAGAGTACCACTAATAATAAGGATAATGATGATAATAATGAAAAACAGTTACCACTTATTAAGACACTTACTTTGTGCCAGACCCAGTGTTAAGTGCTTTTGTGTATTGATCGTCTCACACAATCCTACAATCCATCCTCTACATGGCAGCAAAGTGGCCTTTTTAAGATCTAAACTCTAAATCAGATCATGCTAGTCTGCGGTTAAAACTCTTAAGTGGCTTCCCATTATACTTACAATGAAATAAAAGTTTCTTGCCTTGGCCTGCAAGGCTTGGGCCTACCTCTCTTCCCATCTTCTCCCATTCTCTACCTACTCACTAAGCTCCAGATACATAAGACCACTTTCTAGTATAAAGGGCCAAGCTTTGGCTACCCCAGGACTTTTGCACTTGCTGTTCCCCCCCCAATAAGCTCCTCAACTCCAAGCCCTAATCCTCCACTATGAGCTGGAGGGCAGGAACCTTGTCTTTTTGGTCACTGTGGCATCCACAGTCCCTATGTTGGTAGGTATTCAATAAAAATTTATTAAATGATTGAAAGAATTTGAACCTTATATACTAAGCATTATTATCCTCATGTAACAGATGAAGAAACTGAAGGTCAGAGGGGTTAATTTGCTCAAAGCCACATAGCTTGTTAGTTTCTGACACATAGCTGACACATAGCTTTTTAGTAACTGGAGGATTCTGACCATCTTCTCCTGTTGGCCCGCTGTGCTGGGGTTACATATACACCTCAGAAGGAGGAGCATCCTTCAAGATACAGTTTTCATCCCTTCACTCTGCAAATGGCCCTGGTTTGCCTCACTTCGTTCTTTATTGCCAGGATCTGTCTATATCATAAGAAACCCTAGCCTGCAAAACTACCCAGTCTTCCTCTGGCTTTTACTTTATGTTTTTCTTTGATCATAAAAATGAGTACTGTAGGAAGACTGGAAAGTATAGAAAAATATATAAAGAAGCTGGGAGGAAAAAAAAAAACCTACTCACTACTCATGATCTCACTGCCCAAAGGCAACTCGGTTAACACTTTGGTTTCTTTACTGCCAATCTTTTCTATCATCTTTAACACAGAGCTGATACTGTCTTGGTATGTAATTTGGTGTCCCAATTTTATCCCTTAATGCTACATATTTTTAGAGGTCTTATTTATTTATTTATTTGTCAAAGAGAGAAAGAGAGAGTAAAGCAGAGGGAGCAGCAGGCAGAAGGAGGAGCAGGCTCCCAGGAAGCCTGATGTGGGACTCGATGCCAGAACCCCAAGATTGTGACCTGAGCCAAAGGCAGACACTCAACTGACTGAACCACCCAAGCATCCCCTTTACTGCCACATCTTAAGATTGTTCTCAAGGGGGTGCCTGGCTGGCTCAGTCAGCAGAGCATGCAACTCTAGATCACAGGGTTTGTGAGTTCGAGCCCCATGTTGGAGGTAGAAATTACTTAAAAAGTGAAATAAAATCTTAAAAACAAAAATAGATCTCTCGCAAGACCCTAAAATTTTTCTTAAGTATTAAAGCCAAAGACTGCATGATATCCCCTCACTTGGGTAAAGCCAGTTCACTCAACCAAATTTCTTTTGTTTGGGGGAGTCCTTCTTCTCATCTTGCAGGTCAGTAAGCCAAAACGAGGACTTAAATGTAAGGAGGCACACCTGCAATTGTGACTTAAATATAAAGAGATGCAGGGACTGTGATGTTTCCCTTTTGAGGTTAAAAAAAAAAAAAAAAGGCATGTCTGCATTTCATCAGAATAATTATTGCTATGATTTTATCATTTCCTGAGATTCCATAGTATATGGGAGTTGTGGACATTCCAAAGAAAATCATGAAATTTTACCTAAAAGTCTTCAAAGGTTTTAAGGCTGTGTTGACTCTCGGCAAAATCCCCTCGGCTGCCTTGCCGCCTACACTTTCAGAGTGCTCCGAAGAGGTAGGGTGGCAAAGGGCAAGGAATCTGGGAAGTTCAAAGTCCAGTTTCTAGAATTAACTACGTGCCCTTGGACATGTCACTCCTCTTCTTTCCTGTGAAATGAGCGTGATGGTCCTCGCCTCAGAGAACTGTGAAGGTCAAATGAGGCATCAGACGGGGAGGGTGTATAGTAAACTCAAAAGTGCCATAAAGTTGTTTGGAATTCTTACGATCCGATGAGTTATGACCACAGTGGCTATTTAAAAGGACTTAAAGGTCAGCAGAGCCTATGTTCTCCAGCCCAAATCTTCAAAAGGCTGGCTCTTGTTTTAAGATGATATATATAAACCAGATTAGGGCGTCCTCTGCTTGCGATAAATTCACGCGGATTTGAAAGAGTGGGTGTGGCAAGCTTGGCGGCTTGCAGACCCAGCATCCGCGACCTACCTCCCCTAACTGGAGCACAAGTACTGTCTGGGTCAGGTATTCATTCCCCCAGTCTGTGCACAGCATGTGACTCGGGGCAAACTGACTCCACCCCCAGCTCCAGAGGCAGGCCTGATTGGTCAAAGGATAACTCCTCCCTTTGCTGGTGATTGGTTGGGCAGAGAGCATGTGATCCCATTCTGTCCACTGAGACCTGTGGGGAGGTATGAGACAGGTGGGAAGAGATCTCCTTGCTCCTAACAAAGTGTGATAGGAAGAAATGTTCTTTCTTCTTCTGGATGCCCTACCGCGGACTGAGGCAGCCGTCTTGCTACCACACTGGGGATGAAGCCAACACGGACAGCGGAAGACTGGAGAGAGTATGATGGTCATAACAACAGCAACAACAATGGCAAAAACTTACTGAGCCCTTAGAGCCTGCCAGGTCCTAGTCTAAATGGATTCCTGATGACATTGTTCAGAGTCAACCAGCCCTAAAGCCGCCTCACCTTGGGACCACAGGTTTCAGTGGTATATGACATTGTTGTATTATTGAAGCCAGTCTGAGACTGCATTTCTGTTCTTTGCAGGTGAAACCATCCCAGCTGATGCCGTGAGAGAGAACATGACGAAGGTCAAGAGCGGAAAGGAAACACAAGCATGAGCCTCTTGGACCAACTGCCTTTTGTCCTTGCTCAGGAGAATAAAAGCTTTCTTTCTCCAGACACTTCAAGTCTCTACAAGTTCTTCCCTTTCAAAGGGATTATGAAGTAAATCCTATTTTAGAATTGCTGCTGCTTTTGGCAATCTGCAATATTAGTCTGATGAGGAATTACACTCTCTAATAAAATATCGCAAGTTGGGTTGAGTCTAATTGTTGCAAGTGCTAATAGTAATGGCATGTCATAGGGACTTCTGTGCCGGCACATCCCTTGCTTGGCTACAGCCCATGTGGAAAATCAATTTCCTCTAAATGTTTGAAGAATGGCACAGAAGGACCTGATTTCTTTTCCCTCTGCTGGAGTCAATCTGGAGACCGTGAGCCCATAAAATGAATAAGAATAACTATGGGTCCAAGATGCAGGGTGGGATGCCGAGCTAAGCAAAGCCTGACCTCAAGCTCGAAGTTCTAGCTTTTTTGTCCTAAGGCCAGACACAATACCCATTTGCGTCCCAAACTGATGTGCTCTTAAAAAGTCACAGGACAGAAGGGCTTTGACTTTGACCCCAAAATCTCACTTCTAGGGCTCTTTCTATCAGGAAAAAAATCTCCCGAGTATACAAGAATATATGAACAGGGTATCCCTCGCAAGCTGGTTTGTGATGGTGAGAAAGTGGAGGCAAGATAATTATCTGACAGGAGGAGATTAATTACGTCAATGGTGATATATCCGTGCTCTGTAGCCACGAAGAAAGAGATAAATCTGTATGTATTCATATGGCAAGATTTTTAAGATAGAGTATTGAGTGAAAAAAGGCAAGGTGCAGACCAACATCTATGGTATGAGGGAGGTTTTAGTAAAAAAAAAAAAAAAAAAAAAAGCCTTCAACAAAGATGTGCATATTTACACGTGGGTGTTTGTACATGAGTAAAGTAGGGTCTGAAAGGATCCACACCAGGTTGCAGATGGTGATGGCTACGCCCAGGCTGGAAATGCTACCGGTGAAAGGGGAAACTTTCCTTCTTCTTATTTAGATTTTTTTTATGACAAGGGCATATGGCTTTGGTAATGCAAAAGGACATAAAGAATTGGCTTCCCGCCATGTCTGAATAGCACCACGCCAGGCTTGTCACTATTTTTGAGGATACGGAAGATCAGAGTGCAACTCTGTGGTCTGAATGATCGAATCAAGCCACAGGTACAAGTTGTTATACACTTTAATCTGACAGGTCATAGCTCCTCCTGGGCTATAGTTACCACACGAGCTTCATTCCTTGCTACCTGCCTGCCTACCAAACCAGAACCAAACCAAAACATCCTTTCACCAAGGCCAGAACTGAAAGATTTACCTTTTGGGGGCACCTGGGTGGCTCAGTCAGTTGAGCAGCTGGCCTTTGGCTCAGATCATGATCCCAGGGTCCTGGGATTGAGCCCCATGTAGGGCTCCCTGCTCAGCAGGGCGTCTGCTTTTCCCTCACCCCTGCTTCTCCCGCCCTCCCCCCACTCACACTCATGCTCTCTCTCTCTTTCTCTCAAATACATAAATAAAATCTTCAAAAAAAAAGAGAAAGATTTCCTTTTTAAAAAATTGTGGGAAAATATATTCACGTAAAATGTACCATTTTAACCATTTAAAAACTGTAGCATTCAGTGGCATCGGGTGCATTTAAGGTATTAGGCAAACATGGGTGCATCCAGAACTTTCTAATCACTCCAAAAGGAAATCTGGCATCCATTAGCATTACTATCCTTTCCTCCCCCCGCCCCCAGCCCCTGGAAACCACTAATGTGTCTCTGTGGATTTGCCTATTCTAGACATTTCATATACGTGGAACCATACCGTGTATGGCCCTCTGTGACAGGCTTCTTTCACTTAACATCAAGTGTTCCAAGTTCATCCCGGCTATAGCTTGTAAGCAGTACCTCATTCCTCTCTATAGCTGTATACTATTCCAACATGAGGACATGCCACAACTTGTTTATCCATTCATCAGTTGATGGACATTTTGGATGTTTAATATTTTGATATTATGAATAATGCTGCTATGAACATTCCTGTATACATTTTTCTTCGAACATCTGTTTTCACTTCTCTTGGGTACATAGATAGGAGAGGAATTGTGGGATCTATGGTAATTATTTGTTTATCCTCATCAAGATTTGCTTTTCGAACCCCAGAAGAATAGTCTCTGGACACTAGAGGACATGAAATGAGTGGGGGAACCTCCCCTGTTTCTGTATGTCTTCTGAGTCCAGGCAGTAAGACTTGGGCTGAATGAGGTGCCTGGGTGGCTCAGTGGGTTAAGCCTCTGCCTTCGGCTCAGGTCATGATCTCAGGGTCCTGGGATTGAGCCCTGCATCAGGCTCTCTGCTCGGCAGGGAGACTGCTTCCCCGCTCTCTCTGCCTGCCTCTCTGCCTACTTGTGATCTCTCTCTCTGTCAAATAAACAAATAAAATCTTTAATTAAAAAAAAACCAAAAACGACTTGGGCTGAAGTCCCAATTCTGACATGATCTAACTTGGGAAAATCACTTAACCCTTCTAAGACCCTGGGGTCCTTCCTCTGTGATGTGGGACTGATTATAGGACATACTTCATGCATCTTTTATTCATTCAAATAATAATTTATTATTCATTCATACACCTACTGTGCAATACATAAATTTTTCAGTACTGACAAAAATAGGTAAGAACCCCAACCCTTGCGAGGAAAGACAGACAATTTACTAATAAGTAATATTAAGGTACATAGATAATGTTAAGTTTTATGTGGAAAATATAGAACAGGAGGTCTGAGGGAAGGCCTGCCTTTTAAATGATGTGATTAGCATAACAATAAGGTGATATCTGATCAAAGACTTGAAGGAAGAAAGACCAGTCATGTGGCTATCTGGAAGGAAGAGGTAGTGCAAAGGCCCTGGGGCTGGAGTGTTCTGCCATGTGCCCATAAAAGCAAGGAGACTGGTGTGCCTGGACCAGAGTGCATGTGAGGGTGAACAGAGGGGATGATTTTGTGGGCCACAGTGAGGACTCTGGATTTGACTCTGAGAGAGAGATAAGGAGCCCTTACAGGTTTTTCACCTGAGCTGACTTATATTTCAAAAGCATCATTCAATATGCTGTGTTGAAAATAGACCACAGACAGACAAGGGCAGCAGCAGGGAGACCAGTTGGGAGCAGACTGCAGTCAGTAATCCACGTGAGACAAGCTGGGGCCTTGGACCAGGGTGGTAGCATAGAAGTGCTGAGAAATGCTCGGGTTCCGAACGCATTCTGAAGGTACAGCCGACACAATTTTCTGTTGGGAAACTAAGAAATGTGGAAACTAAGAAACTAAGATAATGTGGCAAAAGCTCTTATCACAGAGCCTGCACGTAGTTAGTACAGAGTAATGGCGGCCATGATTATTATCAAGGTGGATATACTATGTTCCACTGCAGGGGCTGATCAGGAGCTAAAAAGAGAGTGAACAAGAGGGAAGCTATTAAGGTTTCTGGTGTGATTTGCAGCGAGTTTTAAAGCCACCAAAGGCAATGGGCCTTTAACACAATGGAGACAAGGAAGTCTGCACCTGCCAGAGAACAGGGAAGCCCAAGGCAGCAAAGCCACATCATTTAGACCAAAACAGAGTCTTTAGGGCCAACTGTCCCTGAAAATTGCAAAATCTTCTTCCTTCCAGTGTCTGGACAGCAACGTCAGAGGGCAAAATGGTTTTTTCTAGATTCCCTAGCTTTGGAAATACTTACCTGGTTTTATCACTGCAGGCCAGGTATTAATTTGGGGGTTTTCAGCTGAACCACACTCACCTAGAACCTTTCTCAGGAAGAAGAACCAATTGCCAAGAGACAATGGATTCCTTTCAAATCACCTTTTTTTTGGCTCCAGATCCTAGAGACAAGACAAGAAGTTGTTTCTGAGGCTGATGGAGATGAATTTTTCCAGGGGAATGCCAGTGTTGCTCCTCCCGCCTCTGGTAATGATGCCTCCTGTGAGCCCTCTGCCAACCCCTTCCCATCGGACATCTGGCCTCAGCAGGGAGAAACGGGGACTAAGGAACTTATTTTGGCTCTGCTATCAGCAAAGGAAGGCTGATGAAATTCATCATTAGTGCAAATTAAAATCCACCAAACCATATTCTCTCTTCCTTATATCACCTGCGTTTTTAGAACTGACAGGGGTCTTGCTTTCCTTTTGTTTTCATTTTGCTCTGGATTAAGGTGTGATATTTTTTTACAGTTAATTAGAAGATAATAATGCCAGTGAGCTTATTGTTAATTATTTGTATCTGTACTTAATACTTGTAAGTGTGCTCAGTTCTCTCGAGCTAATATTTGGCTTGTCAGATGTGTTAGTCATGGTAATTAATTGAGCCCATATACATTTACTGGTGCTGTGGGTAGAGTTATAGGAACAACAGCAGATATGAAATGTCTCCACCACGGTGTGCTTATCCCTCGAAAGAGAACTCTGGGGGATTGGATCCTTCTTGTGACATTCACTTTGTACCTGCCTGGCTTCTTGCCTCCCTCCCCCCAAGAGGGTCTTCTTTATAAGATTGTAAGGCCCCTCCCCGCCCCCTGTTAATTCCCTTTATTCATCAGGCCCAGCTGTATTATTGGGGGGGGGGGGTCAGGTGCAAAATAAAAACACAGATTCCCTTAAGAATTTCAAAACTTAAGAATTTCAAGATGGCGACAGCAGAACATTCAACCAGATGTCAAGCCCCAGTGAATGTAGAAGTTGAATGCCGGCGAAACCAGATCTTTGTCCTTTGCCTTTCTCTACCCAAATGTACCCGCCTCTCTTCTCTACAGCCTGGACAGTGTGCAGCACACAAAAGGGGTTCAAGAAATGAGCCAAAGAATTTTCCAAATCCAAGACTGAAAGATGCAAAAATGTAACCACGTAGCTTCCCCTAACTGAAAAATCTTCCCATGGATGGGCAGAAAGAACTTTCCGGAGGAACAGATATGTTCTATATGGATGTAGGGGTGTTGGTCCCATGGCGGGAAACATTTACCAAACCTCATCGAACTGCAGACTTTAGAAGAATGCATTACATTGTGTCTAATTACACATCGATAAAAACATAACATGCCTGAAAAACCCCCAATGGCTCCATATTACCTTCAAGATAAAGTCTATTTTTGTCCCATATCACACCAGGTCCTTCCCCCAGGGTCTGTTCTTAGTTTTCCAGCCTTCCCTCCAGCTCTTCTGTGGCTCCCTATTTTCCAGGGAGGCTGGCCGCCAGCCTGTCCCACCTCTGTGCCTTCTCAGCTCAACTGCTCCCTGGCCCAGTGGTGAAACATCAAGAAGTA